>NC_141930.1:28451531-28603047 GCF_057802395.1 Ceratotherium simum simum | reverse complement strand
TTCATAAAATATGGTCTCTTTCCTGGAGTTAAGTATTCCTCCTGGTATGCACATTCGAATGTTGTTCTATTTTGATGGCTTCTAAGAACCTAAGGATAGATCCAGAGTGGATTTCTGATGAGGGGCCCTGTCCACTCTAATCACAATATCTTTTGAAATGGACACTATTCTGGGTGTCTAAGGAATTTCAAATCCCCTCTGACCCCACAGTGATCTCATCAGTCACATTTTTCTAGGTTCCTGATTAGCATGGCTATACAAACGGCTAACCATACAGAATAATCTGGTCTGACCACATGTGCCAGCCCCATCATGGGCACTGCTTCTTTGCTGTCTTTTCTTCCCTTCAAATCTCAGGGATTTCTTTCTTTCTTTCTTTTTGTCAATATAGTACCTCATTTTTCTTTTACTTATTTATTTATCTTTGTGTATCAGGGATTTCTATTTTCTCGTCATTATGTGCTGGGTCCAAGCCAACTGTATGGTTAGCGCCCCAGCAGGAAGCACTCACATTAGGATAACTCAAGTTGAGTTGCATAAAGAGACTATTTACAGAGGTGTAGGCAGGGCTTGAGAAAACCACAGAGGAGAGGGCAATATCAGTGGCTGGAAACAGCAGGCACTTTTGCCACCCCTAGGTCTAAAGAAGCAAAGGAAGGAGCATTACCAGAACTGAAGGCAGAGAGGCAGCATGGAGAGGGCTGCCCTCTGGAATAAGAGACCTTTAGCCCAGGGGCCCAGTTAGCCTGTGGCTAACCTGCAGTGAGGAAGGTGGAGGTGTAAATAATCCATCACTTACTCTGATCCCCTGGTGCTTCTGCTCAGTGAAACCCAATAGGAAGCCAGAGAGCAATGCATCCCACTGATGTAATACATTTAGGCAACTTCCTGGGACCACATAGCAAAGTGGAGAAGATTGTGCGTGAACTGGAGGCGGAAATGGAAAATATCCAGCAGAAGCTATTTACCAGACAGCCATTCCCAAGCCTATAACAAAACCTGGCCACTTGAAGAGAGGCGAGTTGTGGCTGTCATTTCAGGCAAAGCTTGACTGTTTCAACACAATGGCTTCTGAACTCTGTTACACTGTATTTTGCCTCACTTCCCAACTTCTGGCCCTCCTTTGGACTTCCTTCCTTTGTGACCTAGTACTGCCACTTTGAATACCTTTTCAAGTAGGCACAACCTGGAAGACTGCCTTATAAATATTTGTTAAAGAAATGAGTAGACATAACTAGCTTGTCCTGTCTTGATTAATCCTCTATTCAACCTGTCACTCTGGTTTGGTGAGCCCTCCTGGTTCCCATAACCCAGATTCGTCCTTGGTTGATGGCCCCCATTGTCTTCCTTGGCTTATATGTTTTTATTCTGTTCCTATCCTGATTGGGTGGGAAGAGATAACTTCTGGGCAAGATGCACCTGAGAAGACTGAAGTCCTAGAAACATTGATGTTTCTAACTTTTTTCCTATTCTTTTAAGAATTTTTATATCCTCCTCCAGATTCCCACTTTTGGAAGCATATTTTAAGTGTAGCTATTATGTTAATGAGTTTTTATATAGCAGATGCAGTGGCTCATATTTAACTCTTTCCTATACATCTTGAGACTATTTTAGTACTTATTACTTTTTTGTTCTGGACAGGAACTCCTTTGTGAACTTTTAAAGTGGGACAAATGTCAAATACTTCTTAAGAAATGAGAAGGGGGATATGGATTGTAATATATAAGCTTCACATCTTTCAATACTGAATGTCTAGTTTTAATGAACTAGATGAAAGGTCTAGGGTTGATTTGGCTGATGGGTTGATGGACCGAGCCAAGCTCCAGTTCTTCCTTCAGCTCTTCCTGGGACCTAGGATGACACCTGTGGCTGGGTTCTAGGGAAGGCTTGGAGCTTATAGTTTACGCCATCCAGCATTAGGCATCTTGAATGTTTTAGGAAGAGCAGTACTTGTAAATTGTGGAAAGTGTGCTTGTAAATTGTGGCCAGATTTCACTTCTGCAATGTGTTGAGTGACATGTCTCTGGGGCAAACAAGAGAAGGAAAGTGGCAGTTGGTTTCCACAGATATCCCTAGATGTTACTGTGTTCTCTTTGCTAGAAATAAGAGTAATTACAAGCCCTGGAAGTGGATGGCTTCGGTTAGAATGCTGACCTTCCAGATGCTAACTATGTAATCTTTGGCAAGTTACCTAACTTTTAGTATTCTAAATAAGGTGATAATATTACCAAAATTATATGTTTGCTGTGAGACAAAAGGAAGTAATATATATAAAGTGCTTAACAGTGTTTGGCACAGACATAAAGTCCTGAAAAAAAAATTAAGAGAGCATCAGTAAGCTGTGGGACAACTTCAAGGAGACAAATATATGTATATTTAGAGTCTCCAAAGGAAGAGGGGAGGGACAAAATAAAAAATTTGAAGATATATGGACCAAAAATTGTCCAAAACTGGTGAAAACTATAAACCTACAGGTTTAATGAATGCAACAAACCCTGATCAGAAGAAAAATGAAGAAAAATACACTAAAGCACATCATAATCAAATTGCTGAAAACCAGCGATAGAGAGAAATTCTTAAAAGCAACTAGAGGAAAAAAGATGTCATACATATAGATGAACAAAGATAAGGATGACAGCATAATTATTGTGAGAAGCATGTAGTCCTGAAGACAGTGAAGCAATATCTTTATTGTACAGAAAGAAAAAACCCCATCCAACTAGAATTCTATACCCAGCTAAAAAACTATACCCTAAAACCTAAAAACTATACAGGGTATAAATTCTATACCCAGTCCAAAAACAAAGATAAAATACTTTTTCAGATATACAAAAGGTAAAAGAACTCATCACTACAGGAAATGTAAATATTTGGAAAAGTCCTTCAGGAAAAAAAAAGATACCAAATAGAAATCCATCTCTACACAAAGGAATGAATGAGTACTATGGAAAATGAATATTTTTTCTTTTTTCTTTTTAACTCTCTTTAAAAGATAATTGATATGTAAAGCAAAAAGAATAACAAAGTATCGTAGGTTTTATACCATATGGAGAAGTAAAAAGTATGACATCAATAACACTAAGGCCAGGAGAGGGGTAATGAAAGTATATTGTTGTAAGTGATGTATTCAATATATGAAGCGGTATAATATTGTTACTTGAAGGTATAACTTGAAGTTAAAGAAATAACTATAAACCCTAAAGCAACCACTAAAAGTAAAACAAAGATTAGCTAATAAGTCAACAAAGGAAATAAAATAGGATAATTAAAAATACTCAGTTAATTGAAAAGTAGGCAGTGAAAGAGGAAAAAGAGAATAAAGAACAGATGAGACAACTATACATCAACTAACAACAAGGCAAATATAAACTCATCCATATAATCACATTAAGTGTAACAGTCTAAACACATTAATTAAAAAGCAGACATTGTCACATTGGATAAAGAAAAGCAAGATCCAACTATATGTTGGGTCTATAAGAAAAACACTTCATTTCTTTATTTTATTTTTTTAATTGAGAGATAATTGACATATAACATTATATTAGTTTCAGGTATACAGCATAATGATTTGATATTTGTATATATTGCAAAATGATCACCACAATAAGTCTAGTTAACATCCTTCACCGCACATAGTTACAAAATTTTTTTTTCTTGTGTTGAGAACTTTTAAGATCTACTTTCTTAGACAATTTCAAATATACAATACAGTATTATTAACCATAGTCACCATGTTGTATATTATATTTCCAGGACTTATTTATTTTATAATTGGAAGTTTGTATCTTTTGACCCCTTTCACCCATTTTGCGCACCTCCCCTCCCTTCTGGCAACCACCAATCTGTTCTCTGTATCTATGAATTTTTTTTTTAAACACTTTAAGTATAAAGATACAAATAGGTTAAAAGCAAAAGGACAGAAAAAGATATACTATTCTAATACTAGTTTTTAAAAATCTATAATAGCTATATTAATATTAGACAAAGTAGATAGAGCAAAGATTAAAGAGGGTTATTCCATAATGATAAAGGAATCAATTAATCAAGAAGATACAACAATCCTAAATGCTTATATATCTAATAACAGAGCTTCAAAATGCATTGTTTAAACCCAATAGAACTGCAAGGAGAAATCTGCAATTATAGTCAGAAATTCAATACCTTACTCTTAATCATTGATATAACAGGAAACAGAAAATAAGAATGGATATAGAATACTTGACAATACTGTCGACCTTCTTGATCTAAATAATATTTAGAGATGCTTTACTGAACAAGTACACAATACACAGAATATTTACCAAGATAGACCATATTTTGGATCATCAAATAAGTCTTGGGTAATATAAAAATTTCAAGTCCTATAAAGTATGTTTTCTGATCACAATGGAATTAAATTAGCAGTCTGTAACAAAATGATATCTGTAAAATCCCCAAATACCTGGAAACTAAATAGCACACTTCTAAAAAAAAAGTGAGTCAAAGAAAAAGCCGAAAGGGAAATTAGAAAGAATTTTGAGCTGAATAAAAGTGACAACATGATATCAAAATTTGTGAGATGCATATAAAACAGTGCTTATGAGAAAATGTAAATGATTCTGACAAAATAAAACATCCATTCTTCTTAAAAACTTTCAGCAAATTAGGACTATACAGAAACCTTCCCAATATGATAAAGTACAACTATGAAAAACATATAGATAACATCACACTTAATGCTGAAAGACTAGATGCTTTCCCTCTAAGATAAGAGTCAAGGTGAGGGTGTCTGCTGTTACAATTTCTTGGAGGTTCTAGCCAGTGCAATAAGGGAAGGAAATGAAATAACATGCATACAGATTTGAAAGGAAGAGCCCCAAGTATCTTTATTCACGATGACATTATCGACCACGTAGAAAATCCAAAGAAATCTACAAAAAAATTAGAACTAAAAAATGTAAAATGATACAACCACTTTGCAAAAGAGTTTGCCAAGAAGTTTTGAGAGTTTGTAAAAAATTAAATATACATCTCCCATACCACTCAGTCATTCTTCTCCTAGGTATTTATCTAAGAGAAATGAAAGCATTTGTCCATACAAAGAATTGTACACGAATGTCCATGATAGCTTTATTTGCAATAGCCCCAAACTGGAAACATTAAAAAAATCATCAATAGGTAAATAGAGAAGCAAATCGTGGTCTATCCACAAAAAGCAATAAAAAGGAATGAACTATTGGTACATGTGACACCATGGGTGAATCTCAAAACGATTATACTGAGTGCAAGGAACTAGACAAAAAAGAGTATATTAAGTATATTCTGTATTATTCTATTTGAATAAAATTCTAGAAAATGCAAACTAATGTCTACTAATAGAAACGGATGGTGGATAGGGATAGGCAAGGTTGGAAAGGAAGGGATGGGTTACAAAGTGGCACTGGAATACTTTTTGGGGATATGATTAAGTTTGTTATTTTGATTGTGATAGTTTCATTGTTGTATATGTGCGTCAAAACTCATCAAATTTTTCACTTGAAATATGTGTGGTTTATTGTATGTCAATTTTACACCAATAAAGCTGTTACAGTGTTTTACTAGCCTTATAAAAAGAATTGAGTAGCTTGTTTTCTTCTCTTGCTAATTTTGAAAACAGTTTTGACTCTAGCACTATTTACCCACTGAATTTTTTACCTCTTTTCTCCCTCGTTATTTTCATCTGGAATTTTTATTTCACTTGAAAAAACATAAAATTTGCTTTTTGAAATAGTGCTGATTAATATTAATGTTTTGGCAGAAAAGGGGTAAATTCTGAAAGAGTCTCAATGTTAATTAGACTTAACTTTTTCATTTACCTGTTTCTGGATTAATTTTATTTCTTTTTTTTACCTTTTCCTTCTCCATTTACCATTTTTCTTGCTGGGTATATCCTTTAGTATATCTTCCAGAAAGAGTTATAAATGTTCCTAATATGTGTATTATTCAAAATGTCTCAATTTTATACTCTTAAATACTAGTTTGACTAAAATATAGGCTTTTGGCTTGTATCTCTCCATGCCCCCTTCTACTGCCCTCAGTCTTTAAAAGATATTTTCCAATGTCTTCAAGCATATTTTATGTCTAATATAAAACTTTCAGTCTGTCTTCTGTTATTCCTTTGTAATTTAATTTGTCTTTTATCACTGGTAGTTTTTTTTAAATTTCTCTCTACTGATGATGTTTTAAGTTTCACTATCGTGTAGCTAGACATGGATTTACTTTTACATAACCTGCTGTCACTCTCTTCATGTTTTCTATCTTCGAATTAAAGTTTTCAATCCCATAAAATTTGCAGTCATTGTATTTTTAAATAAGAGCTTTATTGAGATCTAATAGACATGCCATAAAATTCATTTTTTAAAAGTCTACAATTAAGTCATTTTTAGTATATTGCCAAGTTGTGCAACCATCACCATTATCTAATTTCAGAACACTTTTATCACCCAAAAAGAAACCTCAGAACCATTAGCAGCCACTCCCCCTTGACCCTTCCCCTCAGCCTCTGGCAAACACTAATCTGCTTTCTGTCCCTATGCATTTATCTATTCTGGATATTTAATATAATTCGAATCATACAATATGTGACATTTTGTGTCTTGCTTCTTTCATGTAGCCTAATGTTTTCAAGATTCATTCATGTTGCAGCATGTATCTTGTATTTCACTGCTTTTTATGGTTGAATAATGTTCCATTGTATGGATATACCACATTTTATTTAGCTATTCATCAGCTGTTAGATATTTGGGTTGTTTCCACTTTTTGGCTGTTATGAATAAGGTTGCTATGAACATTTGTGTACAAGTTTTGTGCAGACATGTGTTTTCAGTTCTCTTATGTATAAACCTAGGAGTAGAAATGCTGGGTCATATGGTAACTATATCTTTAACTTTTTGAGGAATTGCCAAACTGTTTTCCAGCAATGTATGAGAGTTCCGACTTTCCACATCCTTGAGAACTCTCGTTATGGGCCATCTTTTTTATTACAGCCATTGTAGTGGGTGTGAAGGGCTATTATTTTCTTTTCTGTCATTCTCTGTATTCTCATCTTTTGGAACTGCTAAAAGATATTTATTGAAGCCCTTCAATCTATTCTTATCACTTTTTTAAAAAACATCTTTTTTTGTTTTGCTGTGGCTGAATTCTTCATTATTAACTTTCTATTAGTTAATGAAATCTTGAACTGTGTTTAGTCTAGAATTTATCCTGTTTAACTAGTTTTTTCCCCCCATAACTATATACTTCATTTATTGCTAACACATTTTAATGTCATAACTTCTTGTTCCCTTTTTAGTGGATGGCCTTTCTGCTTTTATCTCTTTGAACATTTTGAAATACTTATTTTAAACTTTCTTTTCAGATGGTCTTAATATTTGTATTTCATCGCAAGTGAAGTCATTATTGTTGCAATTTTTGGCTCTCTTAAAGTTATTTTCCTTATATATTTTAGAATTTTATAGTGCCACGCATATCAAATGGGATTATTTTTTTCTCTCTCTGTTTCCTCATTCTTACGTGGTTGGTAGTTTTAGTTCAGAAATAGAATTTACATTGGAGATTTGGGGCCACTTCTTCATAACGAAGTCAATCATTTTGGAAATCTAGTGGCTAAGCCAGTAGGTAACTTTGCCCAGATCCTGCTTCTTCAATTGTATCTGCTTACTCCTGCCACCCCACGTAAGCAGTAGTCCTGGGCAGCATTCTTGACCTTTTTTTCAGCCTTTTTCAATAGATGGGTGAGATCTTAGTGTCTAAGGTCCTTGGCAATGGACCTAGCTTTCGTACCTTGCCACTTGGTCCCAGTGATCATGAAGAAGTAAAGTAGGAGGCTGCCTCCACCAGACTCTAGACTCGGGGCCAGGAGTCCACCATTTCAGCACCTGCTTAGTGTGGTGTGTTTCCATTCTGATTCTAGGCTCACACAGGTTCATCATTTTCTGAGCATAATTAGGTCTTTTAAATTAAAACAGTTTACATATCTTTGCTATGAGTTTAAATGGGAACATTGACTCCCAATGATATTTTTTTGAATGCCTATGGCAAGCAAAACAGAGACAGTTTCTACTTTTCTATTTGTTGAGACAGAAATCAATCACACAAATTAACAAATAATTATAAAATGAAACAAGTTCTGTGAAGGAAAAAAACCCAAACAATCAAACAACAAAGAGTGTTCTCTGAAAGCTATAAGGAAAGAACCTGACTAGACTGGGGAATCTAAGCAGGAAGGAATATAATCTAAGCAGAGAGGAGAGTGGAAGCAGACCCTTGGATGCCATCAATCATAGGATAAATCAGCAACTAGCTTTCTAGTGCAATTGATTTATAATGCTTGAGTGATCAGAAGTGAAATGTCTTGTTTTAGTGGCTTTTAACTTCTGATCAAATTCTATAAATGTTTTTTATTTGCTAGAATATCTTCTAAGATCCTCTATAGCAAGGAGCCAGTCATCTAAAATTTAGTTTTTGTTTCATTTGAAGACTTTTAGGTACAGAAGACGTTCAACTAGACAAATCTTCCTATGCTGCTTCAAGGAGGATTATAAGCTTCAATTTAGAGATCCTTGATCATATCAAACAATTTCTGCATGGCCCTCTTTTTACGGCTCAGTATTCTTCAGTTCAAAGGCCCTGCGCATTCTGTTTGCTAGGGCAGCCATTACTAGATCAGGCTACAGTTTTGAAAAGCTGATTGGGTCAATAATTGAATGCATGGATTAATGGTTGACAGCTTGTTTTGTGTCATTATTTGTGCACAAAGGAGTTTTCATGTGATGTATTCCAACTTTCAAATGCTTCCACATTTTTTGTGCTTTATTGTGCAAAGGATGATTTAACAATAAAGCAACCATCAGGAAACATTTAGACTCATTTCTTACTTGGAATAATTTCCTACGTAGAACACAATTATGTGATTCTTAGAATTTTAAGAAAGTTTAATTCCAAAGCTTTTTCAAGAGACTTGTAATTTAAGGCATTTTCAGCTTAAGGTACACAATGATGAAAAGCTTCAACTTCTGAATTACATAATTCAACATATACAGAAAAAAGGATTATTTAGTACAATAGGTTAAAAGGTTACCTATAAATCATTAAGAAAAGGACAAACAACAAAACAGATAAATGGGCACATATATATTGTAGATGGGAATATAAATTGGTGTGGTATTTTCGGAAGCTATGTGGCAATAACCATAAAATATTGAATATGCATATCCTCTGACCCAGCAATTCCACGTTTTTTTTTTTGGTGAGGAAGATTGGCCCTGAGCTAACACCTGTGCCCATCTTCCTCTATTTTGTTATGTGGGACGCCGCCACAGCACGGCTTGACAAGTGGTGTGTAGGTCTGTGCCCAGGATCCAAACTCAAAAACCCCGGGCTGCAGAAGCAGAGCACGTGAGCTTAACCTCTACACCACTGGGCAGCCCCCCAACAATTCCACTTTTAGGAGTTAATCCTATGGTTTAGTTGTGATATACACTACTGTTAGGAAAGCAGTCTTGGGAGCCGTCTCCCCCACCTCCACCCCTGACAGCCACATAAGAATGGGCCTTGGGTCTGGGGCATTTTCTGACCAAGAGATAAAGAGCCAATACAGCCTATGCTAGGCTTGGTGTCTTGTGTGGGAATCTCTCCTTGTCTCTTCTCAACGAGTGGTCTTTTGTCTTTGCTTAAAGCGTGGTGTGCGTGATATGACAGCTGGTCAACCCTACTGCTATATGTGTCCTCTGCAGAAAGGGGATGGGGTTCCTTCTGCAGCATGAGAGAGGTGCTGGTAGGCGGACTGTCCTACATTGGCCCCAGGGAGAGACCCACTGGCCATGGGGTACTGACACCCACTGTTGAAGCTGATCTTGCTTTGTCTCTTCTCCATATAAGTAAAATGTTGTTCAATCCCGTGCTTCGCTGCCTTGTGTTTTCCTTGATGACTCTGACACCAAGATGCAACGGGCAGAAGTGTTTAGAGTCCTCCCCTGGGATTGCACGGCACTATGCTTGATGACTACCACACATACAAATATACGTGCCTTTTATATACAGCACAGGATGTATAGTGCTTATATATTTATAAGGATGTTTACTGCAGCATTGTTTATAATGTGAAAAAAAATCAATTATTAGTGGAGTTGTTAAAAAAAAACAAAGCACACATATTATACAATACCGTGCAGTAATTAAAAAGCATCAGGCAGATTTACGTGTTCATGTAGAAATATTGCCAAGATATATTCAGTGAAAAAAAAGGCGGCAGAAAAGTATGTACAGAATTATTTTATTCATGTTAACAATAAAAATAAAACTGTGCATGTGTCCATGCATGCATATGTGTGTATTTATTAATGCAAAAAACAATATTTAGGGTAAACACCAAACTTTTAATAGAGGTTACTTGTGTGGAAGGTATGGGAGGTGAAAGAGAAATTTCACTTTTAACACTGTATAGTTCTGCATTTGTTTGAATTTTCTTACGAAGAACAAGTATAGCATTTAGAACTATCAAAAATTACCTTCTTTGTTGTTTATTATCTCACTGTACACATTAGAATATAAGTTTTGAGAAAACAGAGAATTGGATGGCTTTTCATTGTCTGTAGCTCCTGGGCCTAGAATAGTTCATGGCCTACGGTATATGCTCCATAAATATTTATTCAGTGAATAACTCGAGCAATGAAAAGGAAAAAAATGACTTACTAGGTGAATTCTCTATTGCCCAATCCAACTTCACCTAAGCTCCTGCCCTACCAGTCAATTCTTTAACAAGAGCTTATTCTCCTCTCACCTCAGTGCTGATCTCAAATTGTATGACCTCCTCATGGCCTCTCCTCTATTGTTGGCCCTTTTTCTATCCATAGAAGATCTAGCCTTCTCCTTGATTGATAAATTGAAGGAGCAATTCTAGAAGGTTGGCTTTTCCAATTCATGTCTGCAACTCCCTCTCCCTTCCAATTTCTTTTCTAGATAGATACCAGAGTGAGGGCAAGCAACTCGGCCTTGGGCAGAGGGGATGCCAGAGGCCCTCAGGTTCTCTGGAGTTCTCCAGGGAAGAGAGCAACAAGAAACCTCATTCATCTGGGGGCACGGTGAGAGGCAAGTGTCTAGTGGCTGAGGGAAGATGGTGCCTCTCTGCACGGCCTGGGATAAGTGGTTCCCTGAAACAACTCAATCATCACAACCTGGGAATCCCCTTAGAAACAGTCTGCCCCTCACCTTGCTGAGGATGGTCCTGCGAGGACCTGCCAGTTCTGCTAATTCCAGGGAGCCTGCAGGGAGACCTGGTAGACGGAAAGTGTCCCGGATGGGAGAGGGCTGCTCTAACAAACACTCTACCTGGATGTTCTAAACATAAAAGAACATGGCGGGAAAACTGTAACACGTATCCAGTGTTTTGCTAGCAATGTCCTGGAGTCAGCCTATGGGCAGGTTATGGACAGGTTTGTGTAGATTGTAACTGGGAGATAAACAATCACTCCTGAGGCTATTTTACAGTTTAAAAAACTCATACATTTATTTCACGGTTTATGGCCGTTCACCACAAAGCAGAAAATAGTTCTGACGCGTAACTTGAAAAATACATTTAAAAATGAAAAGAGTAACTCAGAATACACAAATGGTCAGAAAAAATGATGCGTGATCCCATTTTTAATTGGGGAAATGTAAATTAAAAAAATGGCTAAAATTGAAAAAGACTAACAATATGAAGTATTGGTGGGGCATATACTGCAGTTAGGAGTCCAAATTAGTACCAACTCTTTAAAAGCTGTCTGGCAATATAAACTGCAGTTGACTATATGCATACCCTATGATCTGGCAAATCTACTCCCACTTCTATATGCAAGAGAAATGTGTCACATGTCATAAGAGACATGGTCCAGAATGCTTATAGCAGCAGTATTTACAACAGCCCCAAACTGGAAACAACCCGAGCCTCCATCAGTAATAGAATGGATCTTCTAGTACTGTCATTCAGTGGAACTCTGTATGGCCATAAGAATAATTGACCACAGCTATACGCAACAGCACGGATGGATCTCATAAATACAATGTTGAGCCACACCGTTAGATAAAAAAGTATTTTTTAATAGAAAATTCAAAAATAGGCAAATTAATCTATGGTTATAGAAGTCAAGAGAGTGGTCACCTTTGGGGAGAAGGGGAGACCTAGTTATTTGGAGGTTGCGTGAGTGGGTGCTGGTGCTGTTCTATGTCTTGACCTGGATGATGGTTCACGGGCATGTTTGCTTTGTAGCAATTCAGTGAGACAGGTGAACTTCTCTGTAGATATGTTATACTTGATAAAAAAAGCTAAGAGAAGAAGTATAAGCATGTAACGTGGATGGGCATGTTTAAGCTGTTGCCAAGCTCCCGCTGCTGCTGTGACTTTTGCTCTCTCCTCTCTGCAGAGACATGGTTCCTGGTCGATAATATAATCGTATGTCTTGTTTTTTTGTTTTTCATTTTCTAAGCAATGAGTGAGCAGGTTAAGTTCTGATTTTTGGTGTAGGAATTGATAAAGAAAATTTATTCATTGCATTTTTATTATAAAACATGATAGTTTTATATAACTTTTTTTTCCCAAGTAAACCAAGATGTTTTGCAGGATGCAAAATGATTTCAGATACTTAATACATCCTTCCCTCAGGAGACTAAGAAGTGAGGAAACTTGTGTATGGCAGACAGGGAGTGTAAACATGTGGGCCTCTCTTCTCATTTACCTGCTCTCAACCTCGAATTGTTTTCTGTCACATTTAGACTAAAACCCAAAGCCCTGTCCACAGTCTACACAAGGCCTCATAAGTCTTGCTGTTCCTCCAGTAATTCACATGTTCCCATTAGGGGTCACTGCCCTCGCTGTTCCCTCAGTCTGGAATGCTTTTCCACCAGATATTCCTGTAGCTGGCTTCATTACTTGTTGAACGAGTGAATTGATTCATGCAGGGTGCTTATTTATATTTCAAGAAAAAAAAACCCATAAATAGTCAAAGTATTCAAAGCTGTACCTCTCCCCTCCATCTTCTCCTAAGAAGAAAGCTTTGTAGCTCAAGGCTCAGATTCTTCACGCCTTTTGTTTTTGGACAACTTTTTTATTACACGGGTTTTACATGTTTGAGGTAGAAAATTGAGAGAGTGAAATGAGTATGAAAGGGCTCTGCAAATAGTTTCTGCCTCATGGGATACAATTATCAGGAGAGGAAACCCTCTCCCTGGGCCTTCCCAGGCTCTGACCGGGACTGAAGCTCACAGAGAGTATCTGCTTTCTGAGAGGCCCGGAGTGAGACAGGGTTGCGTGAGGAAAAGCCCAAGAGCCACTTGCAAGAGCTGGGGTGCTGAGAAATAGCTAGCTAACCCTGTAAGTGCTGACTGCATGCTGGCCCGGGCGTAAGCACTCTGTAGACACAACATGTTTACTTATTACAAGAACCTGATGCGGCACAGATGAGGGAGGGGTGGCGGCAAGAGAGTCAGATCACACAGCTGGCTGGGATTTCAACCCAGGCAGCCTGTTCCCAGAATTCACACACAGGTTCCCAGAGTTATTAGCTCTCAGAAGAAACCCAGAGCAGGACTCAGGCTTGCAGGAGGCATGGGGAAGGCCCGAGAGAGCGGAACTGAGGTGAAGAGCAGCCCAAGCGCCAGGAAAAGTACAGAGCGGAGCAGGAGCGCCCTCTGCAGTTCGTGTGGATCCTCCTAGTCCTACACGGAGTTTTCCCCAGACCCTCTTAAGTCAGCAGCGGTTTTGACTTCATCTTACCCTGAACTCTGGTCCATCTAACCCTAGTCCTAGTCCTAGGCTAGTTCTAACTTGAGTCCTTCCTGTGTTCACGGGACCCAGAACACCTGGGCTGAGCACACACTGAGTACCACAGTCAGAGCCCAGTTCGCTGCGTTTAAAATAGCATCCCCGGTGACGCTTAGACAATTGCCTCTCAGACTTGAAGTAAGAAGTTCTTGAAAATCAAAACCTGTAAGAGTTAAGGGTGCAAAATTCTAATGATGGAATTTCAGACTGAAGTTCAGACAGCAGGGGAGATATCTGAGGACACAGGGAGACCTGTATAGCATCCCTCAAGTCACATTTTGTGGATAACTGCCTATACTTACTGCTAAGGTCGGCCTGGGGCCGAGCGCTGTTTGCACAGGAGCAGGCAGCCTCATCATCACCCAAGGAGAGGGAGCCATCTCGTCCCATTGCCCTGTCCCCTCTTTCTGTCCTCCTTTTCCTGCTTCTCTGTCCCTTTCCTCTGTTTCTTCCCTCCCTAAACATTTGTGGCGCATCCTCTAAGTTCTCGATTCTCCACCAGGTGTGAGGGGGGTGAAGAAATACACAAGTGAGTGACTCTGTCCCACCCGGGGCATCTCTGGGCCCTTGGCAGAGGCGACAGGTGGTGAAATAGAGGGACAAACATTTGTCTGTTAACCACTCTGAGTGGTTAACAGCTACCCCATGTAGAAAAGAAAGGACTTCTGGACAAAGAACTGTGCTTGAGTTGAAAAATAATGTATTCATTTGAGTGTGTTATTTTCTCAAACATACTGTGTGAGGTATGTATGTATACATGTTGTATTATTGTAGCATAATAATGCATTGTTATCTTATCAGGGAGGGACAGTGCACTTTCCTCTTACTGTCTCTAGAGAATAGGCTGGATTCCCATTTCCAAGGTTTGGGAATGCTTTGCTCTGGGGGAGAGAATTCAGTGATTTTTTTTTTTTCCTCAAAAGACTAGCCCCATGTCTCTCAAATATAACCTGGAGATGGGTTTTGTTTAGTCCACACTATTGTAAACGGAATCAAAAGCCACAATTAAAAATTTGGGATATTATGATGAAAATCTAGGTTTCAGGTTTCTTTGGAAAAGTCTAGCGATACTGGGCTGGCATTTCCAAGGGAAACAATTGACGACGGCTGAATGGAGACCTAATATCTCCGATGTGTCACAGCCCCATCACTCCTCATTGCTCCTGACACTGATTTCCAAGGGCCAGCTGCTGGTGATCACCTTTTTCTCATCTGCTTCAAACACTTACGTTACTTGCATCTCTAGTTCAAAAGGAGGAAGGCTCTCGCCTGGAAGAAAAAGTTAGTTTGTCAAGGATCCGGAAGCTAGATGGTGGTGGGGCTCTGGGAGTGGCGGGGACCTGTGGCCCCTTGCACTGACCAGGAAGTGGTGGGTCTTCTAATTGTGCATGGCTGTGTGGATGGCCTGGGAACCCTGGCAGAGCTGGACTCAGGGAGGGACTGCCCAGGACAGCAGAGCTGCCTCATCAGAAGGGTGCCTGTGGGCTTGCACAGTGGTGAACTACGGAGCAGAGATTCTTCTTTTATTTTCCTGAGTTTCTAAACTCTGAATTTTGGGGGAAGAACACAAAGGAGAGAGTGGGTGAGGGTCCTGGAAAAATGACTTAGTGGATGGGAGTTTAGCTGCAGGTAGTTTCAATTAGAAAAAGGAAGCAATGTTATATTTTTAGTACCTGAATGTTGTTCCAAACGGTTTAATTAATATGAAGAAGTCAGAACTCTGTGTGTGATGAGAATTTGCCTTATAAACATTCATAATACCTTTCTCAATGATCTGGTCGCCATTTCCTTCATTCATTCCTTCAGTCATTCCTATATCCATGCATCAGATATTGGAGAACCCACTATGGTTGTGGTGGAGGGGAGTACAATAGTGAAGAAGATATAGTCCCAAGTTCTTCCAATTCTTGGTACTCACCTAGATGAGAGATAGAGAACTGGAGTGGAAAGGACATTGCTTGGGAGCAAGAAGTTTGGGGTCTTAATTCTATTTCTATCCTTCAACTGCTGGGCAACCTTGGGCCAACTACTTAACCTTTCTGGGCTTCACTTTCTTTACTTGTAAAACAGGGCTAAATTATCCTTAATTTCATATTAGCTTCTAAAATACTTTGCTGAAGAAAAGAGACATACACATCTTGACGTAAATGCAGATTTCCAGATATACGAGGGCATAGTTCGTTTCTTTATTGGGTTTTGGTTTTTCCTCATGTATCTGATTTCCAGAAATGAGAGTGGAAACACATTTTATTTTGCTCCACTGTGTTTACTCATGTAAGATTTCATATATAAGGAATTAAATGAAAAATGTTTTTGCAGCCTCAGCTGTTGCAAGAGAAGGAGGCCAGGGAAGATTCTGTCAAAAGCAGATGGGATCACTGTCTCTGAGTTTAGGATTTATTGTGGAAACCCAAAGGCGAATGATGGCCTTAGAGAAGAGACTGGCAAGAATGTTATGCAGTTGGGGTAATGGGTTTATTATATCTATATACAAGTAAGCCTTTACTGGTGTTTTGTCAAAAATAAAGGACAAAGTAACAAAAACTATTTTAGCATGAAAACAAGATAGCTGTAATAGACCAATACTGAGCTTCAAGACTCTCAGAAGAACACGGAACCTGAAATGACAGCTTTCAGGTTGTATAGTTAGTTATCCAGACAATAAAGTCACCAATACAATGCAAGCAACACATGACAATAAAACATGATCCACGAGGCAGTCTCTCACTGGGGGATGGAGGAAGGCTTGTGGGGGCCTGGGGTCACTGATGGGAAACGGTACTAAAACCTCATAAATCCTCCATATCTTTTCTCCATTTCGGGAACTTCTTTTGAGTAACTTTCACCTTCTTCGTCGGAGGGCAGAGAATCAGCGAAGCGCTTCAGGAAGCCCCCATACCTTTTCTGGTAGTCCATCCACCACTCCGGGCGACCCACTCTTCTCATGAAGCCCCCATATCGCTTCTGCAGCTCCTTGGCTTCGTCTTCCAGCTGGGGGCTTCTCTTTAAGCCTCTCATGAAGCCCCCGTATCTCTTGCTCACTTCTTCATCATCACTGCCCTCCTGGTGGTGGCTACTCTCTCGGTTGTCTCCTGTTCCCAGCAGCTCTCTCAGCAGGTCTGAGGAATTGCCCAGGGTGTCATCCTCCTCTGCATCCTTCTTCATGAAGCCCCCGTATCTTTTGGCAAAGATTTCACCTCCATTTGCCTCTTCTTCCGGCTCCACAGGATAAAGCTCATCCATTTTCTTCATGAAGCCTCCATACCTTTTCATGAAGCCTCCGTACTTTTTGGCTAGCAGATGGCTCTCCTCCTGTTTGCTGCTTTCTCTGAGGGCGTTGGTGCCATCTTGAGGAAGCTCCAGTTTGGACAGCTGCAGGAGCTCCTTGCAGGTCTCCCAGGTTTTGAGAGAAGGCAGTTTCCCTTCACATTCCAGTGTGCAAGCCTGGGAAAAGAATTCGATTCAATGACAAATAGAGACTCTTCTGATTTCATTAAGTAACAAATTTTTGTGGACCACAATATGCTTGCTTTGATATGGAAACTTTCATGTAATAACGTCACCTACATTTTCCTGTTACAACTTTTCCTCATATCAAACAGGCGAATCAAAACGGGACATTGTGGAGAATTAAATGAATCATATTAGAAATTTTCTCTGAATTTTAACAGATTGCGTACATTGTGCCATTTCAATATTGTAAAAGATTTTTTCCACCCAATTTTAACCTAGATTGGCTGCCTGCACAATCCAATTTCACTGGATAATTTTCCACTGTTGATTTCATTTCGTTTGAGATTTTTCTAACCAAAAGGGAGAACTTTCTCTTTACCTAATTAGGGACATTATTTCCAAATTCCTTTTATCTTCTTGTCTTATAGATAAAATCAATAGGTTTGTTTACTTTCTTGTGTTAATATTTCATCTGGAATGGTATCCAATATCCCTGCAAACACTTTTAATCTTTAAAGAAAAACAACAATTCAAAATAAGTTTGAAAAGAAAGACATTGTAAAAACTCAATTTAAATCCTATGAATTATTTGGATTATGATATACTGATTTGCTGAAAGTAGAGATGTTCTGCTTTCCCCGCCCCATTGATTGATTAAAACAGATTTGATCTTCTGAAACCAAATGTTTGTAATGATGAGGTCTGATATAAAATTATACATACACAAATGTTCACATTATTCACGTTTCTTTTCTTAACATTTAGTCATTGGTGTACAGAAAACATCTTTTCCAATGAAAATCATGTTATTTGGCAAAATAGAAATGATCAGCATACAATTCTTTCCTTTTTATTCTGTAATAATTAAATTCTAATCATTGTAAGATTTAGGCCATACAGTCTAATAATCTTGTTAAGCTTCTCTTCTATTCAACAGATGACTTGGGTATCATAAAAAGAATACTAACATTATATGAACATTTACAAAATACATATGATATTTCTGAGCATTTCAGGGGTTTTTAGAGCCCCTGAAGTCTACTTATAGAACTCTGGTTACCGGCCCTTGATTTAGACAGAAAATCCAGGCCCTTTTTTGGTATTCAAAAATATATTGGTATATTAATTGATATAACATACACACATATTATTTTCACTGTGAAATAAAGCATTTTATTAGTTCAACAGAATTCTGTAGGGTACATATTAACCAGCTCTTAATGATTATTTAAGCTTTGTGTCTAAGAAAATTAAATATATGCATATATAAAAAAACTTAAAGATGATCTAATTAAAATGGTCCTGTTTTATTCTTAATATTGGATTAAGAAATCAAAACTTTATTAAAAACTGAAGAAGTTCGGGTGTCAATAAAAGTTCCATTCTAAAATGAAATTTAAATGATCACTTTGCCAAAAATTAATGTAGAATATTTTGTATACTACTATCAAAAGGCTTTTTAATGTAGGTGACTTGGGATTCTTCCAAAAACAAATAATGACAAATAATCAGAACAACACACTCATACTAAAGAAGTGATGTTATATGCTCCTATAGCCGTCTATGCATCTTTTGAAGTATTTATCACACTCTGTTCTATGGTGAAGATCATATTAGATGGTAAGTTCAAACTGGACATCCTGGCTTGTCTGCTCATCTTTGCATCTGCCACAGAACCAAGCACTAGTGTCTTTCACGTGGTAGCAACTCAATAAATATTTGCTGCATTGATTTCACTACATAGATTTGGCTAGGCAACCTCATTTCTCATACGTCTTTTGCATTAGAGCTACAATTCCAGAACTGCTGTAATTCTAGCAGCATAGTCGTTAGCAAAGCTGTTTGTCACAGAGAAAATAACAACCCTAAATGTAAGCCCCAATGCAAAACAAATCAGTGAAACAAAACCCAAAACAAATCAGAAAGAAAAAAGATGGATGAAGGGGAATATTACCCCTATTTAAGATGCAACATTTTTCTCATAGTTTAAATATAAAGCCCTACTATGTGACTTCTCTTTAAGGCAATGTCAGCACATTCACATATCAAATTAATTGGGTCAGGTAAATCAAATGAAACAAACATTTAACCTGCAATATATGCACTTGATTTTGTGGAATCCTTCCCTTAATTTTCATCCCTATTTTATGTATCTACGTAACAAAATTTCTTCAAAGGCTCAAGTGAGGAGTTTAACTCCTTGGATTAATACATTATTTTCTACTGAGCTTTCTAAGTCATCACAGAATTTCAACAAGTGGAGAAGACAGCAAAGGAATCATTGGGGGAGCTACTTAAATGAAGCTTCCTGGGTCCCTGATTCAGAGATTCTGGCTCAGCAGAGCGTCAGGGGTGATTCAACAGCACATGGACTATGATTAGAAGGAGAGTTCTTTTGTCCTCAGGGTTTTCCCTAAGCCCCTGGGGTGTAGTTTATCTTTGCGTTGTTGCTACCTCTTTGGACACTGGCCACCCCCTCTGTGTTTTTTTTCACAGCCAAATCAAACTGTTGTCTTAGTAGATACCACAAAAGTACATTCAAGCAAGACAGAGGTTGAAGTGCAGCGCCCCTTGCCTGTAAGACAGTTGCTGATCTCTTTCTCTCCTGTCTACTGCGCTGACCCCTTCCTCTCCTGTATCCCCACCCCATCCCTTTGCTCATCCCTATCCACAGGTGAAGGGAAGGGCTGAGGGACCTGAGGTTAAAAGGGCTAGAGAAATGAAATCCGAAGAAAGGTGACAAAATGTCACTAATAAAAAATGACATTATTTGTGGGAAGGATGGGAGGACGGTTGTGTGGGGAAGGGACCCTTAGTGGGATATGTTAGGAGTTTGGGTGACAGCATGTTACTTGGGACAGGTGACAACCCAGTGCTCTCCGAGGTGCTGAAGAGAGCACATTTCCAGGCTCCCGCCTCCCGGGGGTGAAAACAAACTCGGTTTGTGTGGAGCCACCACCGCCCTTACCGGTCCCTAGATAGTCGCGGGTCTCCGAAGCTGAGAGCTAGAGCGGGACCGTGGGCAGTGTTCGGGGAGCAGTCGGGACACCGGGGTCACCAGAGATCCGCCTCGGGGCGGTGCAGACCGATGGTGACCACGAGCCGCGGCGCGCTGTCTGGGGACGGTCGCCGCTGCTGCTCACGCACCGCGCGGACCACTCACCAGGGGGTTGATATCGGTGGGGCGCGCCAGGCGGTAGCTGCACGTCGCGCAGTCCTGGCTGCATTGTGCCCGCACGGTCGCCAGAATCCCGGCGCCAAGCGCCAGCAGCCAAGTGCAGAGTCTCAGGAACCGCGCCATGGGCTGCGGGGAGAGAGGGACGCGAGCTCCGAGCCTGCCCAGGCGCAGAGCGGGTCCCCCGAAGGGACCCCCTAGCCGGGACAGTCCCAGCTGGGAGTTCGTCGAGCAAGAGCTCGTCGGGACGCTCCTTCCTGGGCCCCCGCCCACCTGCCCAGCCGACGCCGTTTTGAGAGGCCCAGGGACAGCTCAGATCGCCTCGCGGTCCCCAGGTTGGCACTGTCGCCCGATCCTGGGGCTGCCCGGGGCACCCGGCTCTCTTTCTGGGCATCCGCTGCCCTGGGCAGGATTCTGGAGAGAACGCCCAAGACCAAATGCAAGAGAGCAGAAGCCTGGGGAGGCGCGACATGGACCCGGGTCACAAACAGGGACCAGAAGAAAGTTGGAGAACCCCGTGCAATGAAACGCAAAATAAAACGGAGCCGGCGGACCCCGCAGCAAAGGCGAGCTTCGGGCAAGTTCACTCACGTTGACGCTGGGCGGATGGCGCAGGCTGGCGGGAGAAGCCGGGTCGCAGGCACGACCCTGGAAGGGAGAGGAGAAGGCAGGTGTGAGGGGCGCGCGCGTCGGGAGGAGCGGCCGGGGCGCGCGGGCGGGCGCGGGCCTCACCGTCGCGGTCCTCTGCGTCGCCGCGGGCTGGACTGCAGGGCTCGGAGCGCCTGCCTCGCCTCGCGTCGCCGTCCCGGGGCTGGCGGCGGCTGCAGCCACTTTATAATTAGCCCCAAACCGAAGGAGGCGAGCGCGCCCCAATCGCCGGCGGGCTGCAGCTGACGCAGGCCCTACGCCAGCCCCGCGCCGCCGCCCCCGCGGGAGGGGTCCGTCCGGGCCCGGCACGCGCGCTCCCCGGCCCCGGGGGGAGGGGGACGCTTGGTGGCTCACCTCACGGCCGGGTGACAAACCAAGGCATTAGGAACTTGGGGGAGAGAGTGGGATGAGATCAAGTTCCCCCGCGTAAAGTTAGGGAAATTACACTCCTGGGGGTGCGAACTCCAGGGAGAGGGCCAAGGAGGGGGCGTTAGGGAGGGCAGATGGACAGATTTAGCTTTCTGGAATGTGCTGGAGACTCTCTGAGCTGGTGAACCTGCCCCTGTGACGCCTGGGGAGCCCTCGTGCTGCTGGGGGCACCAAGCACAGCCGTCCCGAATGTCGTCATTTGTCCACCTGTCTGTCCCCGCCACTGGACTCCGAGTTCCTTGCTGCAGCGTCCAACAGCCTCAGGCGCCTAGTAGGCGCTCAGTTAACGGTTAAAGGAATGAATGATGGAAACTTCCCGGGAATCTTAAAATCTCGGGAGCGAGCTTTCCCCTTTCGCGTTAGCGAGACCCCTAGCCAAACTTGGATGCAGGAAAAACCTAAGTTTCTGGAACTGCATATCGTTCAGCCACCGCGGGAGGGGACCCGCCTTTACCCAGCTCCCCGGGCAGGCTTCCAAGTCGGGGACCCGCAGCCTCAAGCGCGCTGCCCAGGGTGTCCTGGGGGTGTTGGACGAGTGAGAGGGGGTGCAGGGGCGGGCGAGATGTCAGCGCGCCAGGACTGTCGCGGCGAGGGAGCAACGAGGGACGCCGTGCCCGGGCGTCCGGGGCCTGGGGTGCGCACATCCTCACGGCGGGAGGGGGCCGAGAGCCAAACGTGGAGGCTGAGACCCTCTCCGCCACTTCCTAGCTCTGCGGAAGATTGCCAAGAGACAAGTTTTTTATCTTGTCTAAGGCCTCAGTTTCCCCATTTGGAAAAGAAGGACAAAGGCAATGTGCCATTCATGGGGTTCCAGAGACACGCAAATGAAATGGTGGACGAAAGCACTTAGCCTGTGCCTAGCACATAGCAAGCCCTAAAAACGTGTTTCTAACCATCTGTTGTCCATCTGCTTTTCCATTTGTCTATCATCTACCTATCATATGTGTATCGTTTATTTATCCATCCATCCGTCTATCTGTCTATCTGTCCTGGCCCCAGAGGGAAACCACAAACAGTCCCTGAGCCCATAGACAGAGAAAGAGTCTCAGGGCTTTCCCGGCTATAACCGCCCTCTGCAAAGGACAGGCCGCCACTTCAAACTTCTCCGGGACCCGCAGCCGCAGGGCTCCCCCGCAACTCGGCCGAGCTGCGCTTCCCATTTTGGTCGCTAGAGGGCAGCGCTCTCCTGCGTAGGTTGGGGCGCGCCTGGGAAGGGGTCTCGACGGGCCGGCTCCGGACACGCACCGGAGTGGCGGTGGCACAGCGCCGGCGCGCCGCCTGCCTGCCCACCCGGGGCAGCCCTGCAGCCGGAGTCGGGAGAGCGGAGCGCAGGGGTGCGGTGGCAGAACGCTCGACATCGCCCTAGGGAACCAGCATTGACATCTTTGCCAGGAGAGCATAACGTTTCTCCTTCGACATTTGAGGCTTTCTTCAGGGGGCTGGTGGTATCCTCGCCAGCTGTTTGTCCCCGCCCCAGCAGCAAGGAGCCTTCCTGGCTTGTCCGGGCTTTGTAAAGGCAGCCAGCTACCCTGCAGTACTCAGTGCGAAACGAGTGCGCCAACAAATCCTGCCTAAAATGAAAGAAAACATGCTGTATCTGAGCACTGGCGTAGCTGGGGTCACCCGAGAGCTTGAAACACGCATTCAGGGTCAAGAGCTGAGACGTGTGTGTGTGTGTGTGTCATGACGGCACCACGTTGTGCTTCCTTAGAGTACTCAGTGCTGGACACGGGAAGGCTCCTTAGACTCTTGGAAAAGTGGAAGCTTGAGGGTGAACGGGGTCTCGGCGTGCACGAGACGCCCCAGTCCGGCCCAGACAGCCGCAGAAGCAGGCTCCCCCACAGCCCTCTGGGGAGGCCCCTCCCTGACACCCACTTCAGGTCTGGTTTGTTTCTGCTGGAACAATTAGTGTCTGCTCTGAGTTAATTTCCTTTGGTGAATCTGCATCTTTCTCTGCAACTTTTTACATGTCAGGGGAGAGAGAAAGAGAAAGGGAAAGAGAAGGCTGTCCCCTGGGAGTGGTGCGAGGGTACTTAGTGCCCCAACGCTGGCCCAGATGCTCGGGACATAGGCGGTGCTGGATAAATGTGTGTTGACTGACTGAAGGGTGAATGAAGAGGTGAGAGGGTCATCTTGTTTGCACGCCCTAATCAGTGATGGTCTCTCACCCTCTCCCCTCTATCCTGGAGGCTAATGGGCGTCCATTTCCGTGTTCATTTCTTTATATTTGAACGGTGGCAACAGGCTGCAAGAAATTCATCATTTCATGATCTTTTAAATATTTATCAAGAACAAATAGATTTTGCGGTTACCTTCTGGGAAAAAGCTGCTCTAGAAATCACTCAAAAACGGGAAGGGAACCCTCTTTTAAAGCATTTATTCCAGAGAATTCTGATTCCCAGGTCAAGGTCAAGATCTCAGCTTTTTCTGATCCTAGGGTCCCAAACATTAGACAAAAGGGATTCATTCCAGAGACCAAAAAATGTGACTTTTAAAGCCTTGGTGATGAGTGGTGTTTTACTCAGTTCTTAAGTGCCGGGAGCCTGTAAAAGGGATTTTAAAACGTTTTTTCATTGTCCTCTTCCATCATTTTCAGAAAGGAAGATGCCTAAATTAAAAGACGTCTTTCCGGTGTCCGTTCCTCTCCTCCCCTCGCCTCCTCTCTCCACCAGCCAAACGCACACACTTTATTATGGAACCTGATTTCTCTGCCCCTCTGTCTCTAAAATAGCAGCGGTGGGAACACCGCAGTTCTGCACTCGGGGACTGTGTAATGTTTCAGCATAAAAGCACCATGTTCTAACATTTCAGATGTTTGGAGTCACGCCAGAGGCAGGGCAAACTTGCCTGTTTTCAGTTACAATCTAAAGCTCACGCTTTGCAAGATGGGATTCTGTGAGCCGGGCATGTTACAGTGAAGTACCTCCAAGAGATTGTTCCTCAGACCAGCCCAGAACACGGCAGCAGAGAGACTGTAAGTGGAGTTGGTTGAAGGAGATGTGTTTGTGCTGTAATAAATCCTCATTTGAAGAGAAGTAAGTACTGGTGCATTCTCACTCCCCCAAATCCAAGAAACAAAATAAACCCCTTGGAAGAAAAAGTAACCTGGTACAAAGTTGCCTAAAACTGAGTTTAAATAATAGAAAATGTGTCAGTGTGTCAGAGAGAGAGAAAGAGAGACAGGGAGGGAACAACAAAAAGAGCTGGGAAGGGAAACGAAGCTAACCCGACAAGCATCCTGTTGATATACTGCAGACTCAGAGACACTCAAAATAGGGTTCCTAAATTTGGCCTTCAGCTCTCAGGGAAAAATAAATTTTAGTATTAAGCATAGGTAATTAGACCATGAATAAAACAAGTTACATTATGACTCATTAGATTAAAAGAAGACATAGCTTCGGGTCTAACCAATGTATGTATTCTTGAGTAGCTTGACTTTTAAAAATGACTTTTGGAATTGCCTTGAAGGAATTTAATAGCCACACCAGAGAACTAGTCATGTTAAAAAATTGTATTTGCCTCTTTGGACCTAAACCTTATTTAATAACTTGACTTTGATTTGTTTTTGGTTGTTTCCAAAATCAAATTCCAGATCCCACCTACAGGCCCTGCAAAAATATTAACTGAGTGAATGAAAACATCCACCAGGAAACAATTTCCACAGTTGAGGCAGTGCTAGAAGAGAAGCTCTAAACAGGTTTTGAGCAACAATAAATCACTGGTATAAATACAAGGACCCCAGTTTACCAGCTTCTGGAGAGAATTCCCCTGCATATGATCCACAGTGCAGAGCTTTACACATAATGGACACTCAGAAAAGTTGTTTCTAAAAACTGTGTTCCCGCTTGTAGCTATAGCTTCCATAGCCCCGTGCTCATGGATGGACTCATGTTGTCACAAAATTATGTCAAGAAAGAGCTACAACCCTGCATATATTCACTTTTAACTCTGTCATTACTCTCTTGATATTTACTTTGTTATGTATAGATACTAGAGCTTAGACAAAAATATTTTTTCATGCGCAAGAATCTTGTGAAAATCAATCTAAAGAAGGTGATCTTGTGTGGCACAAAATGGAGTAAGAGGAGAACAGTAAGGTAGAAATATATGCCTTTTTTTTACTTTGAAGCTCTTATCTGATAATGTATTTGGTAGAAGAGCAAACCCAGGGAATATCTTAGCAGATATCTTAGAAACTAACAAAATGCAAGATTTTATGGAGGGAAACAATTATTTTTCTATTAGGAGTTTAAGATCAGAAAACACTGATTTTAATTTCTATTCTGCTATCAATAGAGTATGTAAACTTGGGAAAGTTAATCTCTAACCCTCATTTTTCTCTTCATTGCAGTGGGGAAAATAAAACCAACCACGTCAGTTTGTTGCATGGATTAAGTGAAAAACTAATATACATACTGTGTAGGTATTCTATTGTGCTGTGTTAAACTTGAATTTCTGAGGCAAAGTGTTTTTTTCTCAGTTTCTGAATTGTCAAGTTCTTGGCTTCTTATTTTTGGAGCTGTGATTTGGTGGCCTTAGTGGAGTGTTCAAGTAATGAAAGCAAGTGAGTATTTTGATAACGATTGAAAGAAACAGGCTCTTTATCTACCCGGATCCAGTGCTCCAAATTAAAAATTGCAGTGATAGAGCAATTTATAATAACTGCAGGTAGCAAGCTGTTTCATAAAAATGTAATAAGATATTGCTGGAAAAGAGGACTGGTAGATGGTACATGCAATCTAATCAATTGTTATTCTATTGGGGATATATCATATAGCATTAATCTCCAACGTTTCTGTGTGTAGCAGAGCAAATTAGGGGAGATAGATGTGGTAGCGGTGTTTGGACCAGGGTGCTCGGAGGATCCACAGAAGAGCAGAGTTTGAACAAGTGGAGAAGACAGGAGAGTCCACAACCCCCAGGGGGTTGCCTGGGGGAAGTGCTGGTCCCTGAGGGCAGTATGACTCCCACAAGCCCCTCTTTCCTCTGCAATTTCTACTCCCACAGCGAGCTCACTAGGGAGCTAGATGCCCCCAAGATTTGTTCAGAGATGGGGTGAGAAGAAAAATTTTTGTTCCTCATGTATAATGTCTTTGTGTTTTTGACTTCCTATTCCCCAGAGAAGATGTAGGAATAAGGCGGAATGTGAGCGTGTCGGGATCATGTCTTTTCATCTGCCCCGTCCATCCTCCTCCCCTAAAGGATGACACAGACCCTTTAATTCGTTAATTCGTGGAGGAGGTTTGCCAAGGCAAGTTCTCCTTCAGCTTCTTGCTGTAGGACCCCACATGTGTTTGCCTCTTCCCCTCTCACTGTCTCTGATTTTGCGTATGACATCCTCCCAAGCCCTTAAGAAGCTTTTCTCGTTGACTCCTCCTTTCTCTCTTGTATTGTTAGTTTTTGCCTCTCTGTTGCTTCTCAGTCCTCACCCCGTCATAAGCATAAAAACTTGCTTATTTTTCTCTTGTTTTTTAAAAAGAACACTTTCTTAAATCTGTAATCATTCTCCTCCCTGCCCAACTTCTATCCTAAAGCATATACATTATGCTTATTTCACAGTTCAGATTGTTGAAGGATGGTCTGACTTCTCTGTTGACCCTTCTTCGTCTCCTATGAATTCCTTATTCCACTGCCATTTTGCTTTTGTTCTTATCACTCCAGTGAAATTACGCTTGTTGAAGTCAGTAATAACCTTTTAGATGAAAATCCAAGAAATTCTTTGCATTTCTTGTGTTTCCTGTCACGGCCGCAGTATTGGACACCATCGTCCCTTCCCTCTTTCTAGGAATTCTTTCTGAAACTTTTCCTCCTGCCTTTCTGATTGTTCCTTCTATTTCCTGAACTTTTCTTTCTCCATTTGTCCCTTAAATGGTAATATTCCCTATGGTTTTGTCCTGTGCCTCATCTCATCTCAAGTTACACATTCTGCTTGGGAAATCTTATTCACTCCATGACTTCACCTCTCATCTATATATCAGTTATTCCTAAATCTCTATCTTCAGCTCAGGCTCCTCCTCTTCTACATGAATATATTTCCATGTGTATGTGCCCCAGGGACCTCAAACTTATCAGATGTTCTACTATCATCTCTTCTTCAGATCTGCCCTTGCTCCTGTATTCACTCTCAGTAAATGGCAGGCATCTGGAAATTATTTCTGAATTCTCTGATTCTTTGTTCCACTGATGATTATGTCTATCTTTCAGCTAACATTCCACACTGTCTTGGTTACTGTAGCTTTATATTGAATCTTGAAATCAAACAGTGTAAATCCTCCAACTTTGTTCTTCTTTTATCTAATTGTTTTGGCTATTACAGGTTCTTTACATTCTATATAAATTTTAGAAATAGTTCATCAATTTCTACAGAAAAGCCTGCTGGAATTTTGATTGCACTGAATTAAATCTGTAGATCACTTTTGGGAGAACTGATGTCTTAACACTGTTTCTTCCAGTCCATGAACATGGTACATCTCTTCCTTTATTCAGGTCTTCTTTAATTTTTCTCAACAATGTTTTGTAGTTTTAAGTGTATAGGTATTGCACATATTAAAAAAAAGTTTATCCCTAAGCATTTCATACATTTTGATCTCTTTCAAATGGTATTAAAGTTTATTTTCCAATGTTTGTTACTAGTTCTGTTTTGTTTTTAATAGAGAGGACCAAACTGATAGGTACTAATATTATTCTCCCTTAGATTATAATCAGTGGTGCATGTCTCCTCTCCTAGCTTGCAAGTGACTTCCCATGGTCTTTCTTTCCATTCCTCATGCGTAGGCACAGGTACTTGTGTACAATAGCCACTCGAAAAAGGTTTTTTGAATGAAGGTATCACTTTCAAGATCAAGTTCATTTTGGTTTAGGTTTCATAAGACAATTAAAAAGTACTCAGAATTGAAAACTCTGGGGATTCTCATAGCTTGAGCTATATCTGAAAAGCAGAGTGAAGTGATTTGACAATTACTTGACTGATTTGAAAAATGTGGACATTTTTCTACACTTGATTGGCGTCCAAATTATCCATTGTTCATCTTAACAAGAAAAGTGTCAAATCACATCCTTGCTTGTGTTATCTCAAGAGAGAAGTCTAAAAAAAAAGAGGAAAAGGAGAGGTATGAGTGATTTTTAAAGCAACAGGATTGCACACAGATGGAGAGTGTAGGGAGCTGATGCAGCAGCACCACTACAGCAATCACAGAGTAATAGAATCTCAAGGTTTTGAGGAGCCTTAGAGACAGAAGGGATCCAAGAATTAGAGGTATAGTGGATCAGATAAAAGTAGATTCTTTTCCAATCTTCAGTTTCCATGGTTGTTGGACTAGATTACAGATTTATCTTAATTAAAAAAAAAATCCATAATCTAGAGAGAGAAGGAATTTCTTATCTTGATGAGCAGCACCACTGTCTATTTTGGAGGCTGGAAACTGGAAGCTGGAGGCTACATCCAGCTCTCCGCCCCCAAGTTCTATTTCGTTGATACAATGTTTCTAAATTTTAAAAAATCTATATTTTACAATAAAAATTAACAACTAATTAAAAATTAATTTTCCTGAATTAATTCAGACTTTTTATAGGAAAACCAAGATTTCTGGGTTGTCTTGAAAACAGGAAGATGTAGAAGGCCTTACCCTTGGGTGTGCAATGGCAGCAACTGGTTGGAATGAGCAGGGGCTGCTCTGTTTACGTGCCTCTCCAGTTTCCCGTAGTCTTCACCGTGCTGACCCCCCACCCCCTTTACTAACATATTGTACCTTCTTGGCCCCTAGAGGCATGTGGCCTTGCAAGCTCTGATGTCTGGGAATTCAAATCAGAAACTTGCTTGTTATCCCAGCCCCTCTGTCTTCCTGAATTTCTCTGTCCCATCCATCCCCCTGCCCTAGTGATTCTACCTTTTTAATGTCTCCTGAATCTGTCACCTCCTCTCTTTCCCCATGCTCGCTGCCTTTATCCAGGCCCTCACTGCTTCTCAGATGGATTACTGCCACAAACTCGCTATGTTCCAAGTTGTGGTAACATTCACAAGAAGAGGGAAGCAATGGAATATAGAAGAGGTGGGAGGGAGAAGTCTTTCCGTCCAAAAGGCAATAACACTATTTCTGGAGCAATATAGGGCAGGGGTCCACTTTCCAGAGCACCGTTCTTCCGCCCCCGGACTTAGACCTAGCCCTGGGAAGTGGATCATTACTGGAAAGAAAAGAAAATGAAAGTCCTGAGTGAGGCTTGCTCTTGATTGTTATTCCCTCTCTGGGTTTCAACTGTGATTCTCTTTTGGTAGTGTATTCCTATCAGTGTGCGTGCTGTTTACTATAGGAAAGTTTAGAATTTAGGTGGCATAACTTTTCAGGTCCTTTAAATAAATGTGTTCTAGAGATGAAGGTCACACCTTCCAGTCTGAGACCTCCACCTACACCTGCTGAAGGCACTGCTTGGTAAAAAGCATCCACATTCAGAAAGTCTTCATTTGCAACACTGATGATAATTATGTGTAGAATTTCTGAGCCAAGATGGCCTACAAATCAAGCAAAGAGACCCCCAATGTATTAACTGTTCCAAATATTTTAAAAGAGAGACAGGTTGTCTTTGATTTGTGAGAAGTAAAACCTTAGCCGTTAGATGCTACGTGATTATAAACCTCAACTGAAGAATCAAGGCCTCCCTCAGATAAGGTGTCATGTGCTTGTCAAACTGGAAACAGATTTAGAAGCTGAAAACATAAAGGTGCTTTGTCTGTGTGTGTGTGTGTGTGTGTACGTGTGTATGTGTGTGTGTACATGCATGTGTGTGTGTGTAGGGCAGGAGTGTGGCATAAGACTCTTTTTTCCCTGCTTACTTAGTTAATCCAAGAAAAGTAAGAGAAAATTTGGCTATGCTCAAATTCTTTTCCCCCTTTTATCTGGAGTATATGTAATTGAAATATCTGAACTGGATATGCATATGCATCACCATAGCTTATAGCAGTGGCTCTTGAACAGGAGTGTGTTAATCTCAATTATGACACCTGTTAGATAAATGTGCAGATTCCTAGGCCCAGGCCCAGAGAGTCTGATGCTGGAGATCTGGAGTGGGGCCAGGACTGTGCACTGTAACAAGGTCCCCAGCTGATTCTCCTGCATTTGGACCATCAGATCGTACTTAGAGAAACGGTGTTTACAGGAAAAGACGCACAAATGGATGCTGGGGCTAATGGTCTGACCACTGAACCTTAGAGCATGCGGCGGCATCAATGCCCTGAGTGGCACTCTGAAAGTCACACACACAGATACACACAGATGCACACACGCACCCCATATATACATACACACACACCAAACACACATCACACATATGTACACACATACCACACACACACCACACATGTACACACATATACCTCACACATATATACACATACCAACACAATACACATACACACACCATACATGCATTCACACCACACACATATGCCACACACACATATTCACATGTGTGTGTGCATTTTGCTTTTTCATTTAAAATACAAGGAAAACACTACTCATTACCAAACGTGTTAGGGAACAAAGGTCTTTTTCCCAAGACTCTTGAAGTTCTTAAAAAGAAAGTGCCCGTCACAGAAATGAGCTCATTTCTGCATCCGGTCACAGAACATACTTCTTGCTGCTGGACAGACTCTGTTGTTGTTATAATGAAAAGACAAGGCAAATTCTAAATCTCCCTTTAAAATACTTCTTTTTAAAAAATGTCCCGCATATACACAATCCTATTTCCTATTTACTTTCCTTTGGGTCGAGGAAACTGAATGATACTGTGTAGTGGATGAATAAAAGAAAACAGGATGAAATCACGTGACCAGGAGGTGAGATGGATGGTGGCTAAGAGCAGGGCTTTGGGGCTTTGGGTTAGAACCCTCTGGATTCTAGTTCCAGCCCTGCTGCTTTTGGCCTTGACTGAGCTTGTAAGCTCTCCCAGCCCCATCTGCGAAGGGGCATAATGGCAGTGCCTCCTTCAGAGGATGGAGGTAGGGATTAAAATGGAAGACACTTACAGCAGGGTGGGAAACATAGTTCAGAGTAGACGAACGTTAGTGGTTTAATATGCAGAGTGATGCCTGGACCTGCTGAAGCTTCCATGACTTTCTCTGCAGTCCTGCACCTGCCAGTTTTCTATTCCAACTACTGCTCAGTGACCAGAAGCGGAGAGAAGAGAACGCAGAGAATAAGGCTACGGGGAGGATAAGGCAGAGAGAAGAGGGGGAAGGAGCAGTGTCATGAGGTGGATGCATCGGGACCATTTGGTGTGGCCACGTCCTCCCCCCTTACCACCATATCACCTGCTAATAAATCCCAACAATCACGTTCTTACTGGGGATCCAGGTGGCCAATTTTTTTCTCTATAATCTTTAAAGGTACAAACTGATCACTTTTACAACTTCTGCTTTTCATCAAAATAGATCTCGGCAGTGAACATTTAATTTCAGATGGCTCAATATTAGGAGCAGCTTTGAATGTAACATCTATCTTCTCCTGAATCCAGGAGCTATACAAACTGGCCAGGAGGAGGCCCAGACCCAGTTCTTTATAGCAGATGATGCAAAATGTGGCCAGCAGTTGGAACTCGGCCGACAGATGTGTTTCTGTTTGGCTCATATGGCATGTTTTAGAATTTTGAATTGGTGTCCAGCATTTAAGAATAAGAAATCTTACATAAAAGCATTAATTTCTGGCTTATTTTGGAAATCAGATCTGGCTCTCGTACAGGCTCTCCTTCGCGTTTGGACCTGCAGGCAGGGGCTGAGTTGTGGCTGGCCTGTGAGGGGCGTGGGCCTTGCAGGTCGCTGGGCCCCACAGGGCCTACGGGACACATTCTAATCTTCCTGGAGTTTTAAATTCTATTGCTGGCTCTACAAGCTTTTATTTTTTTTAATTGAGGTACAATTGACATATAATATTATATTAGTTTCAGGTATACAACATAGTGATTCAATATTTGTAGACGCAAAATGATCATCACAATAAGTATAGTTAACATCCATCACTGCACATAGTTACAAAGAAAATTTTGTCTTCTTGTGATGAGAACTTTTAAGATCTACTCTCTTAGCAACTTGCAAATATGCGATACAGTATTATTAACCATAGTCACTGTGCTGTACATTACATCCCAGGACTTGTTTATTTTTTAACTGGAAGTTGGTACCTTTTGACCCTCTTCACCCATTTCTCCCACCCTCCACCCCCCGCCTCTGGCAACCACCAATCTGTTCTCTGTATCTACGCATTTGTTTGTTTTTTTAAATTCCACATATAGGTAAGATCGTATAGTATCTGTCTTTCTCTGTCTGACTTATTTCACTTAGTGCGATGCCCTTGAGGTCCATCCATGTTGTTGCAAATGGTAAGATTTCATTCTTTTTGAAGGCTGAATAATATTCCATTGTATAATGTATACAACCTTTTCTTTATCCATTCATCCATCAATGGACACTTAGATTGTTTCCATATCTTGGCTATTGAGTAAATAATTCTGCAATGAACATGGAGGTGCATATATCTTTTCAAGTTAGTGTTTTCATTTTTTTTGGATAAATTCCCAGAAGTGGAATTGCTAAATCATATGGTAGTTCTATTTTTAATCTTTTGAGGAACCTCCGTACTGTTTTCCATAGTAGTTGCACTAATTTACATTCCTATAAACAGTGCACAAGAGCTCCCTTTTCTCCACATCCTCACCGACATTTGTTATTTCTTGTCTTTTTTGATAATAGCCATTCTAACATGTATGAGATGATATCTCATTGTAGTTTTAATTGGCATTTCCCTGATGATTAGTGATGTTGAGCATCTTCTTGGAAAAATGTCTATTCAGATCTTCTGCCTATTTTTTAATTGGATTGTTTATATATTTTTGCTATTGAGTTGTATGAGTTCTTTATATATTCTGGCTATTAACCGCTTATAGATATATGATTTGCAAATATTTTCTCCCATTCGGTAGGTTGCCTTTTCATTTTGTTGATGGTTTCCTTTGTTGTGCAGAAGCTTTTTAGTTTGATGTCCCACTCATTTATTTTTGCTTTTGTTGCCTTTGATTTTGGTGTCAGATTCAAAAAGTCATTGCCAAGACTGATGTCAAGGAGCTTATTGCTTATGTTTTCTTCTAGGAGTTTTATGGTTTCAGGTCTTACGTTCAAGTCTTTAATTCATTTTGAGTTAATTATGGTGTATGGCGTAAGATAGTGGTCCAATTTCGTTCTTTTGCATGTGGTTGTTCAGTTTCCCAATTTATGAAGAGACTGTCCTTTTCCCCCTTTGTATTCTTAGCTCCTTTGTTGTAATTAATTGACCATATATGTATAGGTTTATTTCTGGGCTCTCTACTCTGTACCATTGATCTAGGTGTCTGTTTTTATGTCAATACCATACTGTTTTAATTACTAGAGCTTTCTAATATAGTTTGAAATCAAGGAGCATGATACCTCCAGCTTTGTTCTTTCTCAAGATTCCTTTGGCTATTTCAGGGTCTTTTGTGGTTCCGTACAAATTTTAGGATTGTTTGTTCTATTTCTGTGAAAAATACCATTGCAATTTTGATAGAGATTGCATTGAATCTGTAGATTGCTTTGATAGTATGGACATTTTAACAATATTAATTCTTCCAATCCATGAGCACAGAATATCTTTCCATTTATTTGTGTCCTCTTCAATTTCTTTCATCAATGTCTTGTAGTTTCCAGTGTACAGATTTTTCACCTCCTTGGTTAAATTTATTCCTAGGTATCTTATTCTTTTTGATGCAATTGTCAATGGGATTTTTTTCTTAATTTCTCTTTCTGATTTTTCCTTATTAGTGTATAAAAATGCAACAGATTTTTGATTTCTACAAGCTTTAGTAAGTGCCTGATTTCAGAGTCTAGATAATAACCTAATCTCTTTGGCCCCAGTTTACTCCTTTGTAAAGTGAGCTAGGATACTTCCAATTCTAAAAATCATTGATCTAGCTAGGAACACTGCATTTGACATGGGTAGAGATGTCAATGCCACGCTTTACTTTTAAAGCTTAATTTTCCTCTCTCTTCCCTGCTGTCATCTGTAGGGGCAGGGCTACTGACAAAGGTTCTTTCCTTGACCCAACCCTAACCAGGTTCCTCTGAGCTCTCTTCTCCAGTAGGCCTAAACCTTGGTTGAACAAATACTAACAATAGTTCCGAACAGCTCAAGGCCTCATCCCAAGCATGACTCTAGCCCCTCTTTATAGTGCCTGCATAAGAAAACTCAAGGCTGCCAAAAGAATTTGCTGTTTGTTCCAGCCAACTTCTGAAGATAGGGCCCTCGTCTCCCAGTCTCTGTGAAAGAGTAGGAGCCAAACTTCAGTAAGTGCCAGTTGGCAAAAGCAGATGCGTTTCACATGACCAACCCTCTTCTCACTTTTTGTAAGTTTTCCCTCTCCTGACTCTTCTGAGCCCCTGCTCACCCCTTCATCCTACCTTTAAAGGCCCAGCCACCTCTCTACAAATCAAAGTTGAGGTCAGTCCACGCTGGACTCTTTTCCCTGTGGTAGTAGTATATTACTGATGAAAATCTGTCCTTACCTCTTTAGTGTCTGGCTTTGCTTATCTTTGACACTACTCACACTCTGGAGGGGTTCAGAGCCAGCCAGTATATGAGAAGCCCCTACTTGAACCGCAACTGTAGCCTCCACTTCAAGTGTACTTCATAGTATTTTGGTTGGGGCATTTTGTGCTAAATTCCATTTCTGAGTTTAAATTCCATTCATAGTCTCTGGTTATTTTCTATTGAGTGGTTTAACTCTTTCTTTTTATTTGTAGGAGTTCCTTATGAGTTTTAGATCCTAATCCTTTGTTGGTTAAATATGTTGCAAATATCTTCTCTCAGTCTGTTTAGGAAGATTTTTATTAAACTAATTTTCAAATTACGAAATTGTCAAATTTATTAATCTTTTGCTTATGGTTTTTGCTTTTTGTGTCTTAAGAAATCCTGCCCACACCTCACACCCATTAAGATAGTTACTATAAAATAACCAGAAAATCACAAATGTTGGTGAGGATGTAGAGAAATTGGAACCCTTGTGCACTGTTAGTGGGAATGTAAAATGGTGCAGCCATTATGGAAAACAGTGTGGAGGTTCCTCAAAAAATTAAAAATAGAAACACCTATCCAGTAATGCCACTTCTGGGTATATATCCAGAAACATTGAAAGCAGTATGTTGAAGAGGATGTTTGTACACCCACGTTCATAGCATATTATTCACGATAGCCAAGAGATGGAAGCAACCTAAACCTAAATGTCCTTTGATGGATGAATGGATAAAGAAAATGTGCTATGTGCATACAATGGAATATTATTCAGCCTTAAAAAGGAAGGAAATCCTATCACATGCTAAAACATGAATGAGCCTTGGAGACATTATGCTAAGTGAAATAAACCAGACACAAAATGAAAAATACTGTATGATTCCATTTATATGAGGTATCTAAAGTGCTCAAATTCATAGAGGCATCAAGTAGAATGGTGGTTGCCAGAGGCTGGCAGGTAGGGAGAAAGGGGTGTTGTTGTTCTGTGAGTATAGAGTTTCAGTTTTGCAAGATGAAAAAGTTCTAGAGATCTGTTGCACAACAATGTGAATATATTTAACTACTGAACTGGATACTTTAAAATGGCAAACATGGTAAATTTTATGTTATACATTTTTTACCACAATTAAAAATTAAAAAAATAAAAAATAGAATCCTTCCTAAATTGGAGATTGTAAAGATGTTTTTCTGTATTTTCTCATAATAGTTTTAATTTTTGGTTTTCACGTCTAGGGCTTTAATCTAGCGGAGTTTACTTTTGAATGTGGTATGCTTGTTCCAGTTCCATTTATTGAAGAGTCCATCCTCTTATAGTTATTTGTGGATCTATTTCTTGTCTCTTTACTTCCCTATTATTCTATTTGCATGGCTCTGTGTCAAGGTCACACTGTCTTAATTCTTATAACCTTATAACAAAGTCCTGATTCTTGATAGGGCAAGTCCTTCCTCATTGTTCATATCATAAAAAAAAATCTTAACTCTATATTCTATGAGAATTTTAGGAAGAGCTTATGAAGTTTAACACAAAAATCTTGTTTGGATTGTGATTGGTATTCCATTTAGCTGGGGTATATTGCAATGTTTATGGTACTGAGTTTCTTATCCATGGACATGATATATCTCTCCTTTTATTTAAGGTTTCTTTAATGATTTTCCATAAAGTTTTGTAAATTTCTTCATATAAATTTTGGATCTCTTTTGATACACTTATTACTATCTTTAATTGTTTTGATGCTATTGTGAATAAAAGCCTTCTTAATAAGAATATTTTTAGTCAGTTGATTCAAGTTCATAGGAAAGCTATTGATTTTGGTATATTGATTTTATGTAGAACAACTTTTTTGGATTCTTTTATTAGTAGTTATACTTGGTATGTAAATTCTAATAGAATTTCCATATATTGCATGAGAACAATGAAAATTTGTTTTTCCTTTTCAATATTTACAGTTTTATTTTCTTGTCTTATGCACTATGCACTGTCAGGTGACCCAGTACAATGTTGCATAGACATGGTGATAACAGCTTTCCTAGTCTTATTCCTGACTTCCAAGGGAAGAGTTTGATACTTAGAGTTTAATATTATATTTGCTGTAGGCTTTGATAGATACTCTTTTTGAGGTTAAAGAAGTTCCTTCTACTTCTTTGTTAATATTTTTCTTGTCATGAATGAGGGTTAAATGTATTCAAATGCTTTTTCTGAATTTCTAGTTTGACTGCATTGTTTTTATTCTTTAATCTGTTAATGTGGTAAATTATATTAATAGGTCTTTTTAATATAAAAGATATTTTTTATTTCATACACATACACACATATTTTATGTATGTGTATATTTATATATATCTCATACGCACTGCTTAGATTCAGTTTGTTAATACTTTTCGTGATTTTCATATCTATGTTCATAAGTAATATTAGTCCATTTTTTGTGTGTGTGTGAGGAAGATTAGCCCTGAGCTAACATATGTTGCCAATCCTCCTCTTTTTGCTGAGGAAGACTGGCCCTGGGCTAACAGCTGTGCCCATCTTCCTCTACTTTATATGTGGGACGCCTGCCACAACATGGCTTGATAAGCAGTGCATGGGTCTGCACTGGGATCTGAACCCATGAACCCTGGTCCGCTGAAGTGGATCATGCTAACTTAACCACTAGACCACTGGGCTGGTGGTTATTTTCCTTATTTTCCATTTTTAATAAGATAATTTGATAGCTTTCTTAGAAACAATTTTCATGAGATAATGATTATTTGTTCTTTGCACTTTTGGTAAAATTCACGTGTAAAAACTACTGGGCTTGGAATTTGGAGTGGTAAATTCGGCCACTGTTTTATTTTCTTCAATGACTTAAAAAAAATAACCTGGAGATAGTATCTGAATGAATTTATTTATTTATATCAAAGGGAGAGCCATTAGTCTTTTATCAATGACAAAGGGAAAAAAACAGGATTTATAAGAGAAAGAAGATGGGGGAGAGAAAAAACTTTAGGTAGTCTAGGAACAGTGAGTCTTGTTTGTACATAAAAATGTAAATACATTGAATAACTGTCAGCTAATGAAACAAAACATGACGAAAACCTTGAGAGTTAGTTGTTGAATATACTTGACAGACTCTCTGTAAGTAATGTTTGCGTAGTATCCTTCTGTTGGCACTTCTTAGTTAAGCAAGGTCTGCACCACTTTAATCATCATAATTTTCTCAATTTCTCTCTTTTTAATCAAAAGAATCTCCCAGAAGAGCAAATCTGACTTCCAGAGTTTTTAGTCTCTCTGATCAGAATCATTAGTTGGAAGTTGACTTTATATTAGACATTAGAAGAGGGCTAAGAGTAAAAGAACAATCACAGATATTATGAAAAATATTTAAGAAGTATTTTGTATTCATTTTAAAGTCAATTTAGGCCTAACCAAGAGGATAAGACTCAAAGATTAGTCTGATCACCTTCAGTCTACAAAGTGGTCTTTTCTCCTCTAATTGATTGATGGTTTTACTCTCTTGAAATGTTTACCCATCTACATAAAAATCGCTTGATTATTACATAGCTTCCATATTGGCTGGCCAATAGTCAAGGAAAATCTTATTATTTGGGGCTCTTTTAGCCAACAATTTTATGATAGTCTTTTTCGCTTTTAAAGTTTTAGTTGTTTGACTAGTTATCTAAGCCATAATCAAGTTAAAAATCACACTCTACATTAGTAACTGGTTTAACTAGAGTAGAATTCCTTCTATACACCAGTGAAATTTAGTATATGGATCCCTGCCTATAAGTTACCATGTCTAATTCTTAATAAAATGTAATTAACTAAGGGGTTTCTTTGGAATATTTGGAAAAGCCAGATGAATATGTAAAAAATACGTCTACATTTAGCTTACATGATTTTGGAGGAAAAAATTGTAGCTAGAATTAAAACATTATATAGTGATTACTGCATAGCTTTATGAGAAAATAATTACACTGTAGTTTGCATCAGTTTTCCCATGTTCCTTTCTTTTTTGTGTCCCTTGGTTTCCTGTAAAGCTCTGGAAATACTGATGATAATAGCTAATTGTTGGAAGCCTGGAATATAGTTAATGTATATAGATGTATAAGAGTTAATAATACTTTAGATAGTTTTGAGGCCAATAACACTGTCAACCAACTGGATCTAACATTTATGGAGCACTCCACCCAACATCTGCAGAATACACTTTTTTTTTTTTACATATATATATTATATATATACACATGCGCGTGCACACACAAACACTTATATAATATATATAACACTATATATATAGTAATACCTAAAGCAGCTACTGAAAAATGTTATACAAAGGGATACACTCAAAGGCACTATAGATAAATCAAAATGGAATTCTAAAATATGTTCAAGTAGCCCACAGGAAAGCGAAATAAAAAAGAGAGAAACAAAAAGCAAAGAGAACAAACAGAAAACAAAAGAAAAGAGGCAGAACTAAGCCTTAACATATCAATAATTACATTAAATGTAAATAATCTAAATATACCAACTGAAGGACTGAAATTGATGCAATGAATTAAAAAACATGATCCAACTATATATGCTGTCTACAAGAAGCTCAATTCAAATATAATCATATAGGCAGGCTGAAAGTAAAAGGAAGGAAAAAGTTATATCATGCTAAAATTTTCAAAGGAAATCAAGAGTGGCTCTATTAATGTCAAATGAAGTAGACTTCAGAACAAAGAAAGTTACCAGAGACATAGAGGGACAGTATATAATCAAAAAGAATCCACCCACCAAGCAGACATAGTAATCCTAAGTGTATATGCACCAATCAACAGAGTCGCAAAATGTGTGAAGTAAAAGCTGAAGGATCTGAAAGAAAAATTAGACAAATCCGCAATGGTAGGTGGAGACTTCAATACCCCTCTGTCAGCAACTGATAAAATGACTAGTCAGAAAATCATTAAGTCTGTGGAAGAACTCAACAACACCATCAATCAATTGGATCTAACAACATTTAAGGAACACTCCACCCAACATCTACAGAGTACACTTTTTTCCCCTCAAGGTGCCACAGATCATATACCAATGTAGAACAAGTTCTCCATCATAAAACAAACATCAATTTGATTAAAATAATAAAAATCATTCAGAGTGTTTTCTCTGACTACAATGAAATCAAACTAGAAAGCAATAATAAAAGATAATAGGAAAATCTCCAAATGCTTGAAAACTAAACAATACACTTTTGATTTATCCCTGGGTCAAACTAGAAGTTTCAACAGAAATAAAAAAAAGTACATTTAATTGCATGAAAATAAAAATACAAATATCAAAATTTGTGGAACACAGCTAAAGCAATGCTGAGAAGAAAGTTTATAGTGTTAAAGGCATACATTAGAATAGAGAAAATGTTTCAAGTCAATAATGTCAGCTCCCATACCAAGAACATAGAAAAAAAAAAAAGAGATCAAAATAAACCAAAAGCAGGTAGAGAGAAGGAATTAATTAGGACAAGAGCAGAAATCAATGAAATTGGAAACAAGAAAAAAATAGAAGAAATCAATGAGACAAAGAGCTGGTTATGTGAAAAGATTGATAAAATTAACGAATCTTTAGTAAGACTGACAAAGAAAAAAGAGAGAAGACAAATTATCAATAGGAATGAACAGGAGATATCACTACTGACATTGATCAAAAGGATAATAAGGGAATGTTAGGAAAAACTCTACACACATAAATTTGACAACTTTGATGGAATGGACCAATTCCTTAAAAAATACAAATTGTTGCAACTCATCCAATATGAATTTCGATCATTTGAATAACCCTATAACTATTAAGGAAATTGCATTAGTAATTTAAAAACTCCCAACCAAGAAAGCTTCAGACCCACATGGTTTCACTGGAAAATTATTCCAAATGTTTAAAGAAGAATTAACACCGACTCTCCACAATCTCTTCCAGAAAATAGAAGAGGTAAGATTTCCTAACTCATTTTATGAAGCTAGTGTTACACTGACACCAAAACAAGACATAAACAGTACAAAAAGAGAAAATGACGGACCATACAGATTCATCAATATAAAGGCAAAAAATCCTAAACTAATGTTAGAAAACAGAGGTTAGCAATATGTAAAAAACATTATCCATCATGACCAAGGTGGGTTTATGCCAGAGATACAAAGCTGGTTCTTTGTTTAAACATCAATGTAATCCACCATATTGACAGGCTAAAGAAGAAAAATTGCATCATCATTTCAATTGCTGCAGAAAAGCATTTGACATTATTCAACACTCATTCATGTTAAAAACTTTCTGACAGCTAGAATAGACAGGAATTTTCTCAACTTTATAAAGAGCTTCTACAGAAAACCTACAGCTAACATTATACTGAGTGGCGAAAGACTCCATGCTTTCCCCCTAAGACTGGGCAAGGGCAAGGCTGTCTACTCTCATCACTCTTATTCAACACAGTAATAGAAGTACTAGCAAGTGAAATAAGTCAAGAAAAGGAAATAAACTGTATACAGATCAGAAAGGAAGAAATAAAACTATCTCTATTTGCAGATGACATGCTTGTCTACACAGAAAATCCCAAGGAATCTACAACCAACCCCCTAGCACTAATAAGTGAGTTCAGCAAGGTCACAGGATACAGGATAAACATATAAAATCAACTGTATTTATACATACTAGCAATAAGCACATGGACATCAAAATTAGGTATACAATCCGTCTTACGATTTCTAAAAAAACACCTTAAGTGTAAGTCTACCAAAACACATGTAGGACTTGTATGCTAAAAACTACACAATGCTGATGAAAGAAATAAAAAAAGATCTAAATAAATGGAGAGACATACTATATCCATGGATTGGAAGACTTGATACAGCAAAGGTGTCAGTACTCCACATGCAGGTTTATTGAAATTCCTATTGAAATCCCAGAAAGACTTTCTGTAGATATAGGCAAGATTATTCCAAAATTTTTATGGAAAGACAGAGAATTGGAATAGCTAAAACAATTTTGAAAAAGAAGAATAAAGTGAGATGAATCAGTCTACCTGATTTCAAGACTTATTACATAGCTACAGTAATTAAGACTGTGTGGTCAAGATGGCGGCGTAGGCAGACTCTGAACTCACCTCCTCCCGTGGACACAGCCAATTTACAACTACTCGTGGAAAAATTACCCCTGAGACAGAACTGAAAACTGGATAAGAGGAACTCCTGCAACAACGGACAATCCTAACTGGGGTAGAAGAGGCAGAGACTCCCTTCTGGAGAGAAAAACGCCGCCTTCACAAGCCGCCAGCTTCACGGCCGCCGGGAGCAGCTCACAGGTACGCAGCCTCCCTGGAGGCGCGGGGCCCTGAGCCGGGGAGCGCCCCCACTGGGGGCATTTTGTGGACCCAGCACAATCGAGACCAGCAGCATAATATCTGACTTTGCCTGCTACTAAAGCATTGGGTAGCACCCCCAGAAAACCCGGTTCACAAAGAAACTAAAACTGGCTCTTAAAGGGCCCGTGCACAAACTCACCCGTTCAGAAAGCATCCTAAAATCACCAGAAAGAAAGGTGCACAGTGCTTCGGTGACAAGAGACTCACCTAATAGGCCCTGAGTGCATCTCGGTGAGGTGAGACCTCTCCAGGGACTGGGACATTGGCGGCGGCCATTGTTGTGGCCTGGTGTGAGCGTGCTGACACAGACGCCATTGGAGTTCTCCCTGAGACCTGCTGGCCCAGGGTCTGCTCCACCCGCTAGAGCACCGATTTAATCCAGCTCAGCCAGGGCAGGCAGCCCACCCTAGAGACTAGCCCCACCCAACAACAAGCCCTCAGGCAACGTGTGGGCCTGCATAGATTGGTGACTGGATTCTCTGCAGCCTGGCAACTGAGCTGACTTGAGCGGGGCAGGGTGTGCACAAGGAGCGGGTGGAGAGTGTGGGGCGGTGGCAGAGTGTGTGGGGCTCCCGCCTTGGAGAGACTGGGTCCGCTTGGGGAGGTCGGGGCGCTCACACGGGGCAGGACTGTGTTGACTGTGTGTGTGGACCTGTGGGCGGCAGGGCTTCTCAGCCACAGAAGACTTGTACTTCTCAAAGACCCACATAGGAGGTTTGCTCCACCTTCCAAAACCTGAAACAATTGGGTGCTCCTGTGCCTGAGGCCAGCCCCACCCAGCTGCAATCCTCAGAGAGCTGACAAGAGACCTAATAGGCTAGAGGCTTACAGCAATTGTAAGGCCCTGAGCCTAACAACCTGCCACGGTGGGGGCCTACTCACTTAAAAGAAATACTGCAACACAAATGTGGTATTAGAACTTGCAGCCAACTGTGCTGGAGCTCCCCACAGCTGATAAAGAGACTGAAGGGCCCACAACAACTACAAGCAGCTGAGCATTACAACAGCTGGCCAGGAGCATAACTCAGCCTCCCTGGGCGCCTACAGGGAGAGCAAACAGGCCACAGCAGAAGGATACACGTAGCCCACATAGGGGTCACCCCTGGAACATTGAGAACTGAGGGAAGCACACTGGAAGCCTCCTAAGCCATCACTTACATAAGGTCACCTATCCAAGAGCAGGAGACGTAGCTGACCTACCTAATACATAGACACAAGCACAGGGAAAGAGGCAAAATGAAGAGGCAAAAGAATACATTCCAAGTAAGGGAACAGGACAAAACCCCAGAAAAGGAACTTAGTGAAACAGAAATGAGCAACCTACCTGACAGAGAGTTCAAACTAAGAGTGTTAAGGATGCTCACTGATCTGGGGAGAAGAATAGATGGACTCAGTGAGAATGTCAACAAAGAAATGGAAGATATAAAAAGAACCAATCAGAAATGAAGAATACAATACTGGAAATGAAAAACTCATTAGAGGGACTCAAAAGCAGAGTAGAGGATACAGAAGAACGGATCTGTGAGCTGGAAGAAAGACTAGAAGAAATTACCCAAGGTGAACAGGTAAAAGAGAAAAGAATTAAAAAGAGTGAGGACAGTCTAAGGGACCTCTGGGACAACATCAAGCGCACTAACATCCGTGTTATAGGTGTCCCGGAAGGAGAAGAGCGAGACAAGGGGCCAGAGAATCTATTTCAAGAAATAATAGATGAAAACTTCCCTAACCTAAGGAAGGAAACAGACATCCAGGTACAGGAGGCACAGAGAGCCCCAAACAAGAGAAACCCAAAGAGGCCCACACCAAGACACATCATAATCAAAATGTCCAGAATTAAAGATAAAGAGAGAATCCTAAAAGCCACAAGAGAATGTCAAGTTACATACAAAGGAAACCCCATAAGGCTATCAGCTGACTTCTCAGCAGAAACCTTACAGGCTAGAAGAGAATGGCATGATATATTTAAAGTGCTAAAAGGAAAAAACTTACAGCCAAGAATACTCTACCCAGCAAGGTTATCGTTCAAAATGGAAGGAGAGATCAAAATTTTCCCAGATAAGCAAAAATTAAAGGAGTTTGTCACCAAGAAACCAGTGTTACAAGAAATGTTAAAGGGACTGATTTAAGGGGAAAAGAGAAGACCACAAATAGGAAAAATTATCTATTTCCACGATTAGAACGTAATGGATACAAATGCACAAAAAAGAGGTTGCATATGATATCAAAAACATAAAAGGAGGGAGGAGGGGAGTTAAAGAGTACAGCTTTCAGACAGAGGTCAAACTAAAGTGACCATCAATTCTGTATAGAAGAAGTAAGGAACAGAGAAGGACTACTAAAACACTGAGAAAAAAAAAGTTAAACAATGGCAGTAAGTACATACTTATCAATAGCTACTTTAAACGTCAATGGACTAAATGCTCCAATTAAAAGGCATAGGGTGGCTGACTGGATAAAAACAAGACCCATATATATGCTGCATACAAGAGACACACTTCAGACCTAAAGACACTCACAAACTGAAAGTGAAGGGATGGAAAAAGATACTCCACGCAAATGGCAATGAAAAGAAAGCTGGGGTAGCAGTACTCATATCAGACAAAATAGACTTTAAAACAAAAACTGTAAAACGAGACAAAGAAGGGCATTACATAATGATCAAGGGAACAATCCAACAAGAGGATATAACACTTGTAAATATCTACGCACCCAATGTAGGTGCACCTAAATATATAAAGCAATTATTAACAGACATAAAAACAGAAATAGACAGTAACACAATAATAGTAGGGGACTTTAACACTCCACTTACACCAACGGATAGATCATCCAAACAGAAGATCAATAAGGAAACATTGGCCTTAAACGACACACTAGAACAGATGGACCTAGTAGATATATACAGAGCATTCCATCCAAAAACCAAAGAATACACGTTCTTTTCAAATGCACATGGAACGTTCTCCAGGATTGATCACATATTAGGCCACAAAACAAGTATCCATAAATTTAAGAAGATTGAAATAATACCAAGCATCTTTTCTGACCACAAAGGTATGAAACTAGAAATCAACTATAGGAAGAAAATCAGAAAAGCCACAAATACATGGAGATTAAACAAAATGCTACTGAACAACGACTGGGTTAATGAAGAAATCAAAGAAGAAATCAAAAATACCTGGAGACAAATGAAAATGAAAATACGACATGCCAGAATTTATGGGATACAGCAAAAGCGGTTCTAAGAGGGAAGTTTATAGCAATACAGGCCTATCTCAACAAACAAGAAAAATCTCAAATAAACAATCTAACAATGCACCTAAAGGAACTGGAAAAAGAAGAACAAACAAAGCCCAAAATCAGTAGAAGAAGGGAAATAATAAAAATCAGAGCAGAAATAAATGAAATAGAGACCAAAAAAACAATAGAAAAAATTAATAAAACCAAGAGCTGGTTCTTTGAAAAGATCAACAAAATAGACAAACCTTTAGCTAGACTCACCAAGAAAAAAAGAGAGAAGGCACAAATAAGTAAAATCAGAAATGAAAGAGGAGAGCTTACAACAGACACCTCAGAAATACAAAAGATTATAAGAGAATACTATGAAAAACTATATGCCAACCAATTCGACAATCTGGAAGAAATGGATAAATTCTTAGAATCATACAACCTTCCAAAACTGGATCAAGAAGAAGTAGAGAATTTGAATAGACCAATCACCAGTAAGGAGATCGAAACAGTAATCAAAAACCTCCCCAAAAATAAAAGTCCAGGACCAGACGGCTTCCCTGGTGAATTCTACCAAACATTCAAAGAAGTCTTAATACCTATCCTTCTCAAACTCTTCCAAAAATTGAGGAGGGGGAAGCTCCTACCTCATTCTACGAAGCTGACATTACCCTGATACCAAAACCAGACAAGGACAACACAAAAAAAGAAAATTACAGGCCAATATCACTGATGAACATCGATGCGAAAATCCTCAACAAAATCCTAGCAAATCGCATACAACAATACATTAAAAAGATTATACACCATGATCAAGTGGGATTTATTCCAGGTATGCAGGGATGGTTTAACATTCGCAAATCAATCAACGTAATACACCACATTAATAAAATGAAGAACAAAAATCACATGATCATCTCAATAGATGCAGAGAAAGCATTTGACAAGATCCAGCATCCATTTATGATAAAAACTCTGAATAAAATGGGTATAGAAGGAAAGTACCTCAACATAATAAAGACCATATATGAGAAACCCACAGCTAATATCATCCTCAATGGTGAAAAACTGAAAGCTATCCCTCTAAGAACAGGAACCAGACAAGGATGCCCACTGTCACCACTCCTATTTAACATAGTATTGGAAGTCCTAGCCAGAGCAATCAGGCAAGAGAAAGAAATAAAAGGGATCCAAATTGGAAAGGAAGAAGTGAAACTGTCACTATTTGCAGATGACATGATTTTATATATAGAAAACCCTAAAGAATCCACCAGAAAACTTTTAGAAGTAATAAACGAATATGGTAAAGTTGCAGGATACAAAATCAACATACAAAAATCAGTTGCATTTCTGTACACTAACAACGAAGTAGCAGAAAGAGAAATTAAGAATACCATCCCATTTACAATTGCAACAAAAGAATAAAATACCTAGGAATAAACTTAACCAAAGAGGTGAAAGATCTGTACACGAAAACTATAAAACATTTCTGAAAGAAATTGAAGAAGACACAAAGAAATGGAAAGATATTCCGTGCTCTTGGATTGGAAGAATTAACATAGTTAAGATGTCCATACTTCCTAAAGCCATCTATAGATTCAATGCAATCCCTATCAAAGTTCCAACAACATTTTTCACAGAAATAGAACAAAGAATCCTAAAATTTATATGGAACAACAAAAGACCCCGAATAGCTAAAGGAATCCTGAGAAAAAGAACAAAGCTGGAGGTATCACACTCCCTGATTTCAAAATATACTACAAAGCTATAGTAACCAAAACAGCATGGTACTGGCACAAAAACAGACACACAGATCAATGGAATAGAATCGAAAGCCCAGAAATAAACCCACACATCTATGGACAGCTAATCTTTGACAAAGGAGCCAAGAACATACAATGGGGAAAAGAAAGTCTCTTCAACAAATGGTGTTGGGAAAACTGGATAGCCATATGCAAAAAAATGAAAGTAGACTCTTACCTTACACCATACACAAAAATTAACTCCAAATGGATTAAAGACTTGAATGTAAGACCTGAAACTGTGAAAGTTCTAGAAGAAAACATAGGCAGTACGCTCTTCGACATCAGTCTTAGCAACATCTTTTCAAACACCACATCTGACCGGGCAAGAGAAACAATAGAAAAAATAAACAAGTGGGACTACATCAAACTAAAAAGCTTCTGCACAGCAAAGGAAACCATCAACAAAACGAAAAGACAACCTAACAATTGGGAGAAGATATTTGCAAACCATACATCTGATAAGGGCTTAATCTCCAAAATATATAAAGAACTCTTGCATCTCAACAACAAAAACTACCAACCCAATTAAAAATGGGCAAAAGACCTGAACAGACATTTCACCAAAGAAGATATACAGATGGCCAACAGACACATGAAAAGATGTTCAAAATCACTAACTATCAGGGAAATGCAAATCAAAACTACAATGAGATATCACCTCACGCCCGTCAGAATGGCTATAATTAACAAGACAGGAAACAACATGTGTTGGAGAGGTTGTGGAGAGAAGGGAACTCTCATACACTGCTGGTGGGAGTGCAAACTGGTGCAGCCACTATGGAAAACAGTATGGAGATTCCTCAAAAATCAACGATAGAACTACCATATGATCCAGCTATTCCACTGTTGGGTATTTATCCAAAGAACTTGAAAACACCAATTTGCAAAGGTACATGCACCCCTGTGTTCATTGCAGCCTTATTCACGATAGCCAAGACTTGGAAGCAACCTAAGTGCCCATCAAGGGACGAATGGATAAAAAGCTGTGGTATATATACACAATGGAATACTACTCAGCCATAAGAAACGATGAAATCCAGCCATTTGTGACAACATGGATGGACATTGAGGGCATGATGCAAAGTGAAATAAGTCAGAGGGAGAAGGTCAAATACCGTATGATTTCCTTCATTAAGTAGTAGATAATAACAACAATAAACAAACACATAGGGACAGAGATTGGATTGGTGGTTACCAGAGGGGAAGGGGAGGGAGGAGGGTGAAAGGGATAATTGGGTACATGTGTGTGGTGATGGGTTGTAATTAGTATTTTGGTGGTGAACATGATGTAATCTATGCAGAAATTGAATTACAATGATGTACAACTGAAATTTTTACAATGTTATACACCAATGTTACTGCAATAAAAAAAAAAGATAAAATAAAAAAAAAAAAAAAAAAAAAACAAAAAAAAAAAAAAAAAAAAAAAAAAAAAAAGACTGTGTGATATTGTGGAGGAATAGACACATGGATAAATGGTACAGAATAGAGAACCCAGAAATAGACCCACACGAATATGTCCAACTAACTTTTGACATAGGTGTAAAAGCAATTCAGTGGAGGAAAGATAGCCTTTTCAACAAATGGTGCTGGAGAAATTGGACATCCATAGACAAAATGATGAACCTTGACCTCAGTCTCACACCTTAAAACAAGTTAACTCAAAGTGGATCGTGGACTTAAAAATGTAAAGAATAAAACTGTAAAATTTTTAGAAAAAGTCACAGGAGAAAATATCAGTATCTGAGGCTAGGCAAACACTTCTTAGACTGACACCAAAAACACAATCCATAGTAGGAAAAGTTGATAACTTAGAATTCATCAAAATTAAAAATTTTTGTTCTGTGAAAGACCGTGTTAAGAGGTTGAAAAGATAAAACTACAAACTGAGGGAAAATATTTGCAGACCACATAGCTAATAAAGGGAGAGTATCTAGAAATATTAAGTCTTAAAATTCAACAGTAAAGAATCCAAACAATATAATTAACAAATGGGTAAGAGACATGAAAAGAGATTGCACTGGAGAAGATACACAGATGGCAAATAAGCATATAAAAATATGTTCAATATCATTAGCCATTAGTAAAATGCAAATTAAAACCACAATGAGATAAAACTACACATCTATCAGAATAGCTAAAATAAAAATAGTGACAACACGAAATGCTGGCAAGGATGTGGAGAAATTGAATCACTCATATGTTGCTGATGGGAATGGAAAATGGTGCAACCACTCTGGAAAACAGTTTGGCAGATTTTTTAAAAAAACTAAACGTGCAAATACCACATCCCTAGCAGTCACACTTTTGGGCATTTATCCCAGAGAAACAAAGATTTAGGTTCATATTCATATAAATGAATATTTATAGCAGCTTTATTCATAACACCTGGAAACAACCCAGATGTCTCAACAAGAAAATGATTAAACAAACTATAGTACGTCTATCCCATGGAATACTACTCAGCAATAAAAAGGAACAAACTACGGATATATGCAAAAACCTGGATGAATTTCCATGTTTTTATGCTGAAGGAAAAAAGCCAATCTGAAAAAGTCACATAATATATGATTCCTTTTATATTACGTTTTTAAAATAACAAATTATAGAACTGGAGACCAGAGTAGTGGGTACCAAAGATAAGAAAGGGGTGAGGACAGGAAGAAAGTAATTGTGTTTATAAAGGAGCAACACGAGGGATCCTTGTGCTTATGGAAATGTTCTGAATCTTGACTGTGTCAATGTCAATGTCCTCATTGTGATATTGTATCTAGTTTTGCAAGATGTTATCATTGGGGGAAACTGACTACAGAGCATATGGGATCTGTCTGTATTATTTCTAACAAATGCATGTGAACCTGCAATTAGCTGAATATAAAAATTTTAATTAGAAAGTATATCTTTAGAATTGGCTTTAATCTAAATAACTGAGTTTTTTGATGTTATATTCTTTCCAATAATTAGTTATTAAGTTCTTTTAAAATTTTTATTGAGGAGGTATGTGAATAAGTTAGATAACTCCTTTGCTTTCATAGCATGCTGAAATCATGAATAACTCCAAATGCAATATCTATTAGCAGTATATTAACTCTTAAACATCTGGGAAGGTGTACACTCATGTCACAGTTATCTGAGTAGAATTAGAGCAAAATATTTTACAAGGAAATACTTATAAATTACAACATATAAGTACAAAGAATACCTTAATTATTCTTAAGACATGAGATATCTTTAAATAATGTCATATTAGGATTTTCATCAGAGTCGAACAAAATCAAAGCAGAAAGAGAAATGCTTAGAGTTTGAGTAACTCATAGATTGCAGGGGAGAGAGTTTTTTTTACTAGGAAGGTAGACAATGGGAGCTGGACTTACATTAACACCGTATTTAACAGGTATATTGGAAGCCGGTATTAAAAGAGGAAATTTTAATAGACTATATCGATTGAGAAAATTGTTGTTACTTTTAATCTTTTTTCTTTAGGAGCTGTTTTTCTTTAACTTGATATTCTGCAGTTTGTTTTGTTTATTCTGCTTGAGACTTAACTTGCTTCTTTAATTTTGTAAGATTTTAGTTCTTGTGTCTTTGAATACCATCCCTTCCTGTCCAACCGCTTTGACTTCTGGAACTTGAATCAATGTGTTGACACTTTTAATTCTGCAGAGTGTTTACAAAGGCAGAAAACATAATATACACTCATTTTTTAAAATACTAAGTTCATTGAGGAATAATTTATATATAGTAAAGTTTCCCCTCTTTAGGTGTTCTGTTTGATGAGTTTTGACAAATGTATGGACTCATGTAACCGTTACAACAGTAAGGATGTAGAAAATTCTTATCACTCCAAGAAGCTTCTCATTTCCCTTTGTATCAATCCTCTTCTCCGACTCCCAGCCCCTGAAAATCATGGATCTGATTTCTGTCCTTACAGTCTGCCGTTTCCAGAATGTTATATAAATTGAATCGTAGTGGATGTAGCCTTTTGTGTTTGGTCTCTTTTGCTTAGTATAACTTTTTCGAGATTCATTCATATTGTGACATGTATCTGTAGTTAATTTCTTTTTATTGCTGAGGGTATTCCATTGTATGGGTGTATCACAGTTTGTTCATTCATTCACCAATGATGGACACTTCAGTTGTTTCTTGTTTTGGCAAGTATGAATAAAGCTGCTACAGACATTTACATACAGATGTGGTCAATCCTAGGAGCAGGGTTGCTGGGATGTCATGCTGACAGCTTAGGAGCAGAATTGCTTATAGATGTCTTAAGAAATAAACTGTTTTCCAAAGTAGTTATATTATTCGGTTGTAATTCTATCAGCAATGTATGAGCATTCTAGTTGCTCTGCATCTTTGCTAGCACTTTCTATTGTCAGTTTAAAAAATTTTAAAATTTTTTGGTAAAGTGGTTGTTCAAAATTTTTTGCCATTTTTAAAATGAGTTGTTTATATTCTTATTATTGAATTGAAAGAGTTCTTTATATCATTTATATATGTCCTTTACTAAATACGTTTTTCAAATATTTTCTCTCAGTCTGTGACTTGTCTTTTAATTTTCTTTACAGTATTGGAAGAGCATAAATTTTTATTTTAATGAAGGCTAATTTATCAATCTTTTCTTTTATGTTTTGTGCTTTTTTTCCCTAAGAAATCTTTGCCTAACCCAAACTTATTTTTTAACAGTATATTAGTTACATTTAAAAAATTATAAGATCAATATGTCTTTCTTCAACCTCCAGATAAATACATTTCAGGTTAAAAAATCTCTAAATTTAAAGCAATGGGTCTGATCATTGATCAGAAAAAACTGCAACATATACACTATTTTCTCTGTGTTTCCAGATTTTTGGGATACTCAGTAATGTATTTTTTCCAGATTATCAATTGGACCTATTGCTTTATATTTAGAGATACTTCATATGTATATGTGTATATATTCTGCAAGTCTCATAAGTACTTATTTATGTTTTATCTCATTTTAGATCTTTGTGTTGGATTTTAGATCATTTCCTCAGAGTCATTTTCTAATTTTGTAATTCTCTCTTTCTCTGTTTTAGATCTGTTTTATCCCCCCCACTGGATTTTTTTATATTAAAGGTTATATAGCCATACATTGCTTAACGATGGGGATATGTTTTGAGAAATGTGTCATTAGGTGATTTTGTCATTGTGCAAACATCATAGAGTGTACTTACACAAACCTAGGTGGTGTAGCCTACTAAACACCTAGGCTGTATGGTATAGCCTATTGTTCCTAGGCTACAAACATGTACAGCATGTTACAGTATTGAATACTGTAGGTAATTGTAACACAATGGTAAGTATTTGTGTATCGAAACATATCTAAACATAGAAATGTTACAGTAAAACTATAGTATAAAAGATAAAAATGGCATATCTGTATAGGGCACTTACCATAAATGGAGCTTGCAGGATTGAAAGTTGCTCTGGGTGAGTCAGTGAGTGAGTGGTGACTGAATGTGAAGGCCTAGGACATTACTGTTCACTACTGTAGACTCTATAAACACTGTACACTTAGGCTACACTGAATTTCTAAAAAAAAATTTCTTTCTTCAATAATAAATTAACCTTAGCTTACTGTAACATTTTTACTTTATAAAATTTTTATTTTTTCATAACTTCTTGACTTTTTTGTAATAACAGTTTAAAACCAAAAAAATTGTATAGCTGTACAAAAATATTTTCTTTCTTTATATCCTTATTCTATAAGCTTTTTTCTATTTTAAAATTTTTTTATTTTTTACTTTTACTTTTTAAAACTTTTTTGTTAAAAATGAAGACACAAATACACACGTTATCCTAGGCCTACACAGGGTCAGGATCATCAATATCACCATCTTCCACCTCCACATCTTGTCCCACTGGAAGGTCTTCAGGGCAATAACACGCATGGAGCTGTCATCTCCCATGATAACAATGCCTTCTTCTGGAATACCTCCTGAAGGACCTGCCTGAGGCTCTTCTTGAGGAGGGGTCACTCTTTTCAGAAATATGTCCATGGTGGTTGGTTTGGTTTCTTTTTTTCACCATAGATTTTCCTGCAAGCAGATAATACACCATGAATATTCCTCTCTATTAATGAAAACTTTTTGGTCAATGTTTCCAAACATTTTAAGGAGCTTATTGAAGTCTGCAAAAGCTTCTGCTAAACCTTTCACTGTGAATTTTCTTGGAAGTTTTTCTTCTTCTGCAGTTTCCTTTTCTCTTGGCTCTTCTTCAGCTATGTATTCCTGTTCCAGGGCCAACAACTCTTCATTAGTCAATTCCTCAGGAACCACCTCTAGAAGCTCCTCAATGTCATCCTCACCCATACTCGGGTTAGAGTTATTTGCTATCTCATCCACAGCCTTGTTGATTTTTGCAACCTCCTCATCCTTGGCAAATCCTTTGACATCATGGATGAACCTCTTTAGTGTCTTCTTCCAGATGCCATTCATACTCGCTTTGGTGACATCACCCCAAGCCCAAGCAAGGTTCTTGATACAGTCATAGATGTTGTAATCCTTCCAGAATTGTGTCAGTGTCTTCCTCAGTTGCAGAAATAGCCTGGGCAAAGGTCCTCTTCAAGTAGTAGGCCTTAAAAGCTGCTATAACTCCTTGATCCATTGATTGGATCAAAGAGGTGGTATTTGGAGGAGCATCCCACTTTGATATTGGGATGAAGATCATCAATAAAAGGAAGGTGTCCAGGAGTATTATTGACAATAAGCAAAATCTTGAAAAGTATGTTATTCTCTAAACAGTACTTCTCCACTTCACTGGCACAGCAATTCAGGAGGGCATTTGGAAGAGGAGCTGGGTCATCTATGACTTCTTATTACTCCTGTAGTACACTGGCAGCGTGTACTTATTAATATGCTTGAAGGCCCTGGGGTTCTCACTGTGCCAGTTCACAAAGAGTTTCAATTTGTAGCCTGAAATATTGCCCCCAAGGAAGACTGTTATCTTGTCCTTAAAAGCCTTGAAACCTGGTCTCTTTATGAATGCAAGTCCTTCCAGGTATCCATTTCCAGAATAGGGAGGTTTCATCCATGTTGAAAATTTGCTCTTGCAAGTAATTTCCCTCCACAATCATCTTATCTAGAGTTTCAAAAAATTCTTCAGCTGCCTTCACATCAGCACTTGCAGACTCACCACTCACTTTCATATTATGTAATAAATAATTATTCTTGAATTATTTAAACCTCCAGAGTTAGCAGTAAATTCAACAATGTAGTCAGGTCCAGCCTTCTCTTTCAACATCACAAACAAACTTTTTGCTTTGGCCATGATTGTCATGGTGCTGAGAAGGATATGCTTCTGTATCTTGTCTTCAATCCAGGTCATTAGAAGTTTCTCCATGTGTGATATAGGCCCCTCTCAAATTTTTGTTAGTCTGGTTGCCTTCAATGAGGCAGATCCTTTTACAGCGTCTGTCACTTTGTTTTTGTTCTTCAAGATCGTAGCTATGATGGAATGGGGCATGCCCGACTAGTGAGCAATAACCATCACTGATTTTCCACTTTTGTAGTCCTTAATCATTTTTAATTTTGTTTCCAGGTCAATTACTCAATGTGACCTCTTACCGGCAACATTAGCAACAGATCTTCTATGCTTAGGGACCATGATGATCAGAACAACATGAGGTTAAATCAAGCACAAGAGGAAATAATGCTTTCAAGAGATGTGGTAAAGACAAGATGTATCAGCTGCTGCCAGCTTAACATGGCATACTGTTTTACAGTAAACTTTTTTATTAAGTAGACTGAGTACACTCTAAAATAGTGATGAAAAGTATAATATAGTAAATACAAAAACCAGTAACATAATCATTTATTATCACTATCAAGTATCATGTACTGTACATGATCATATGTGCTATACTTTTATACGACTGGTAGCCCAGTGGGTTTGTCTACACCAGCATCACCACAAACATGTGACTAATGCGTTGTGCTGACGTTATGAGGGCTACAATGTGATTAGGTGATAGGAATTCTTCAGCTCCATTATAATCTTATGGCACCACTGTTGTATATGCAATCTGTAGTTGACCAAAATGTCATTATGCAGCACATAATTGTACATCTTTTTTTTATTTGGAGAATTTTTTAAAGTTCTCCTAGATTGCTGGGAAGATGGTGGCATAAGAGGACTCTGAACTCATCTCCTCCCATGGACACAACAAATTTACAACTACTCTTGGAACACTTACCCTGAGAGAGAACTGAAAACTGGATAAAAAGAACCCCCACAACAGGGGACAGTGCTGATTTAGGTGGAAGAGGCAGAAATTCCTTTCTGGAGAGGAAAAAGCCACATTTTAGCTGTGGCACTTTGGCTGGGAGCAATCTTAAGATACAAAGCTTTTCCTGGAGGAGTGGAGGATCTGAGTGGGAGAGCTTTGCCACAATTAGCAGCTTTTGGACTCAGCACAACTGAGACAAGTGTCATAATATCTGGCTTTGCTGTCAGACATGAGGGGAAAGAAAAGCCTGCTCTTAAAGGGCTCATGCACAAATTCACCTGTTTCGGAAAGCAACCTAAAATCACCAGACAGAAAGGTGCATGGTCCTTTGATGAAAAAAGACTCACTTGATAGGCCTTGGGTGTATCTTGGTGAGAGGTGAGACCTCCCCAGCCTGGGGCCACCTCCCCAGGGACTGAGACATTGGTGGCAGCCATTATTGTGACGTAGTACAGGCGTGCTGACCCAGATGCTGGCAGACACCATTGGAGTTCTTCTCCCGGCCTGTTAGCCAGGGGTCTGCCCCACCCACTAGAGCACTGATTTAATCTACCTCAGTCAGGGCAGGCAGCCCCACCCTAGGGATTGACCCCACCCAACAGCAAGCCCTTGGGCAACTTGTGGGCCAGCATAGGTGGGGTGGGTGGGACCTCTCTAGTAGGGCCAGTGGGTCCGCCTCTGTGGGACAGGGCATGCACGAGGGGCAGGCCTGCATTTGTGGAGTGTGTGGGGCCTCTGCAGTAGGGCAAATGGGTCTACTTCAGTGGATTGTGCACACAGAGTAGGACTGTGTTGATGGGGTGTGTGAGCCTGGGGGCAGTGAGGCTTGTCATCTGCAGTGGACTTGTGCTTCTCAAACAGCCACATAGGGGATCAGCCCCACCTTCCAATGCCTGAAACAACTGTGTGCTGCCACGCCTGGGGCCAGCCACACCCAGCTGCACTCCTGAAAGAACTGACAACAGTTTTGCAGGCCGGAGGCCTGCAGCAATTATAAGCCCTGAGCTTAGCAACCAGCCACACTGGGGGCCTACTCATTTAATAGAAAAACTGCAACAGGAATGTGCTACTAGACATTGCAGCCAGCTGTGCCAGGGCTCCCCATGCGTGATAAAGTGACTGAATGGTCCGTAGCAGCCACATGCAACTGAGCATTATTACAGCCTTAGCAGCATATTTTCAAATACCATGTCTGACCAGGTAGGGGAAACAATAGAAAAATTAACAAATGAGACTACATCAAACTAAAAAGCTTTTGCACAGCAAAGAAAACCATCAACCAAAGGAAAAGACAACCTGAAAAATTGGGAGAAGATATTTGCAAACCATATATCTGATAAGGCATTAATATCCAAAATATGTAAAGAACTCATACATCTCAACAACAAAAAAACTAACAACTTAATTAAAAAATGGGCAAAAGATCTGAAGAGACATTTTTCCAAAGAAGATGTAGAGATGGCCAACAGGGACATGAAAAGATGTTCAACATCACTAATTATTATGGAAATGCAGATCAAACCTACAATGAGATATCACCTCACACCCATCAAAATGGCTACAATCAACAAGACAAAAAATAACAAGTGTTGGAGAGGATGTGGAGAGAAGGGAACTCGCATACACTGCTGGTGGGAGTGCAAACTGGTGCAGCCACTATGGAAAACAGTATGGAGATTCCTCAAAAAATTAAGAATAGAACACCATATGATCCAGCTATTCCACTGCTGGGTATTTATCCAAAGAGCATGAAAACACGAATGTGTAAAGATACACGCACTCCTATGTTCACTGCAGCATTATTCACAATAGCCAAGACTTGGAAGCAACCTAGATGTCCATCTAGGGATGAATGGATAAAGAAGATGTGGTATATATACACAGTGGAATACTACTCAGCCATTAAGAAAGATGAAATCTTGCCATTTGTGACAATATGGATGGACCTTGAGGGTATTATGCTAAGTTAAATAAGTCAGAGGGAGAAAGTTAAATACTGTATGATCTCACTCATAAATAGAAGATAAAAACAACAACAACAAACAAAGACATAGAGGCAGAGATTGGATTGGTGGTTACCAGAGGGGAAGTGGGGAGGGAGGAGGGCAAAACGGGTGATTCGCATGTGTGTGGTGATGGATTGTAATTAATCATTGGGTGGTGAACATGAAGTTATCTACACAGAAATTGAAATATAATGACGTACACCTGAAATTTATATAATGTTATAGACCAATGTTACCTCAATTAAAAAAATAAATAAAAAGTAAAGTTCCCGTGTTCATTTTGCATACTATTCTGCTTGTTTTTTTTTAACAATGCTTGTCATTTAATTTTACCTTTAATCTTTTAAAATGTGATTGTTTTGGAGTCTCTTCCAGGTTTTCAATGAATTTGAGTCCTTCGGGGACAATTTGTGTTTCATGAAATGACCCTCCTTTTTGTGACCTGTTTCCTCATGTGGTCTGTGGCTTTTTATTGTGAGTTGATTTTTGACAGAAGTTTTAAATTATTTATCTGTTTATGTATGTATGCATATATGTTTATTCTGTGAGAGTACTTTAGGCTGGGAAAGTGATGTTACACAGCAGTTTTGTGCTAGCTTGCTGATTGCTCCTGGGGGTATCAGTGGTCCTGAAACAGTGTTTATACTAATTTATTGGCTTATTATTGTTTTTGTCTGTGAATTCAGAGAGCTTTTCCTTCCACATATTGCAGGATGAGGCAACATTCCTTTTCCCTGTATGGGTGTTGGAATTCCCATATCTGACCATAAACCATCCCCACTACCCCCACCCCCTTGGCAGTATCAGGTTCCCCTTAGTGTTCACACTTTCATTTCATTCCTAATATCTGACAAAGTGGAAAGTTCTCTATATTTTAAACTTGATTATATGTTTGAAAGTACTCTTTTAATACTTATTTTATCTAGTGTTTTATGTGTTTTTAGCAGGAACATAGCCTCTTTGCAGTAATTGGTCCACCACATTGCTAGAAATCCACTCTTCTTACATATTCTGTTTTTGGATTAAATCCAGAGATTAAACTCTCTGGATTTCCTTGTTTGTTTGTTTATCTATCTATTGCCTCAACTGTTTTAAATCAAGCGCTGAATTGTTTTTCAGAAGAGTAAAAGATGAATCTTCCTCTTTGAATCTTGTAATTTTCATGACATCCACAAGAGTTCTTTTAAAAATGCCCCTTTCAGCCAACTGCATCCCCTACCATCGAAATCTCTGTACTTCAATTTAAATTTCTTTTCCCAGTTAAATAGTTTATGCACTTCAGATTGACTCATTGACGCTACCTTTTTCTTCTTGTGGAAGCATTCCCCTGAATTATCAGAATCATTAAGTTAGCATAGGTTTTCCTTTATTGTTGCATATTTTTTTCTCTTGCTCCCTCATCAAATAATTAGTGTGAAAATACTATAAAAATCTGCATATTTGTTCCATTATGCATTTGGAGATTTGTGGAGAACATTTATATTTGAGTACATCTTGTATATCTGGTTCCGTTTTAGGTCTGGAGTGATATGGGAAGTATATAACATGCCTCAATCCACAAGGATCTTACCACCTGGTTGAAGAGGACAGACTTTTATAAGAAAGAATTTTATAATAATTTGAGACAACATGTCATCCAACGCTACAACATTGAATAGTAAGTACACAGAGAAAGGGGATAACCCTGTAGGGATAAGAGGCTGAGGAGGGCTCTCTGGAGCCTGAAGTCACCAAAGGATTTAGAATGACAAAAAAAGGGAGTGGTCGTTCTAACAGGGAAACAGCCTCGTGAAAACACAGTGTGTGCAGGGAATATGAGGGCTCAGTAAAGGGACCGAAACATTCCCCACTTCAGCCACAGAAAGTAAACAATACCCAAGGAAACCACTTTTGCAAACAAAATAAATGAGTAATGCTCTTGAGGAGTACATAAGCAGTACTGTTACAGATGGATGAATTGGCAGCTACATTCTGTTTGGTAAAACAGAAACCAACAGGCAAACATTCTATTTACTGATATTAACTCAAAAACATCTCCAACCACAACATTTTCATTTTACCTTACACATTCTAAGACACAATAAAGCCAAATTTTGCCTTACAAAGGACTTTAGAATGCTCACTTATAAATCCTTTCCCTTCTGGGGCAAAATCTAATACTTGTTTGGAAAACAGAATGTGAGACACATGCAGGTTGCTGAAATGGAAGATGGGACGTCCTAACAGTACTCATCAGAACGTTCCAGCTTCCTGGCACCTCCCTTCCTCTGAGCTTCTCTTCTGAGAATCCTTTTTACCAGTCCTTGGAAATTAATTTTTCTCTCAAACAAACTTAGGTATATTTACATTCTTCAAGCAGTCTTAGCCTTGTTGGGAAGAGACATGCATTTACTGTGTTCAGGCATGTTGATCAAGAGACTGATATGCTTCCCCCCAAAGGGTTATCCTCAGGACTTTTGTGTCCCTTCTTGTTACCACCATTCACATCTCTGTATTTCATGCTGAAGCCAGTGGGAGTTCCACCCTCTGCCCTGGATTCTCTACGGGTCTCATCATTCAAGGGCAAGAAAAAATTGCTGGCAGGCTGTTATACACACGCTTATAATCACTGACATTTGCATTGCTACAACCAAAAGACGCATTCTTCCTACACACGTATATCGAGGATGGTTAGAAAAATCTGTTTTGAGTCAAGCTTCCTCCCTTTGATATGTGTTTTCAATTGCTAACCAAATGCTGCTTTACTTTTGTGTGTAGGAAACTGAACTGACACCCAGGAAGATCAGCTCATTGTTTGGACTGTGTTCCACACACGGCTATCTCGGAGGTTGATATCACCAATATTCAGACATCCAGGAAGAAGCCACCTGGCAGATTTAAGAAAATGCAGCAAGGTACTGCTACTGTGTTTTTTCCTGTGTGCTTGTGGGTAGACCTAATTAGCGGATGGAATGTACTTCTGCATGGGAATTGAAGAAATCTTGATCAGCAATATGGGGAACCAGTGGGACCTATGGCAGTGGTATGGCAATTGTACAGCAAGCCTAATGGCTTTTCATGCTTATGATGGTCAACTTTTGGCTATCTTCCACAGGTAGGCTCAGCTTTCCTATCGCTCTTTTAGTGTATCCTTCTTGCTCACCAAGTACCTCACTCTTTTATTAACTTTCCCATTCATGTTTCTGGGCTCTTATCCTGATTCTTTGCTCACCTCTCTCCTCTGCAGGCTTCTCCCTTCGTGTTTTCCTGTCTGGACCGCACATCCACCACCAACTTTCAGAGACTGCTCTCCTCACAGCTGCTCACCTCACTAGCCAGGGTTGACTTGGCTCTGTGCACAAGAAATCTCTTACTAATTCCTTCCTTATCATAGCTGAGATACCCATCCAGCAGCGTCTTCTGGACTTGGTTGCCAAATTTGTTCCTGCACTTTCTTTCATTCTCCTTCGAATTATACTCTCTTGGTTTTTCTGGTGAGTCATTCTTTACTCACCTCTGTGAAGAGTGGAGAGATTAACACAGGAATTAACTTATTTGGCATTTTTCTCCTTGCCTTTCCCCAGTGAATTATTGAGCATGGAGACGTCTTAGTTTTTCCAACACTGCCATCTAGGCCTCCTTGCCATCCAAAAATTAAGGGGAAAGAAGAGAAAGGAAAGAAAAATGACGAAGCTAACTCCTGGGAGTTGTAGAGACTGAGAAAGTTAAGGCCTCACATGGAATTGTTGGTTTTAATCCCTACATGGGATAGTAAGTCTCCAGAAGAGTTTCTCTGAAGTCATTTGGATTTTAATGAGGTCAAAAATAATCAGGACACTGAAATTGATACCATTTTCATAAATGAAGGATAGAAAGCAGTTTTGGCTCTCATCGTTAGCAAGTGGACAGATTGACTCTTTGTCGTAAAGCTAAGAACCTTCCTATGTCTCATCCAAAATCTTTTCCTTAATTATTTTTTGCCTGAAATGTTTTATAGCTATTTCTCTATACTCTGTATTTATTAGAATTTAAATAAATCTATTTCAGTCTCTTAACTAAGATTTTTAGTAAAACAAATTTATTTCTTGTTAGTCTGTTCTTTGATTCATAGTGTAATATTACAAGGGTGACCTATATGGTGAGTCATTCTCTACAAGTTCATTTGGAAAGCAGTGTGGAAGAACACTGCACCATTATCAGAAAGGAGCCACAGTTTCTCTTTCTCAAACTTGACAACCCAATTCTCAACTTCAAGGTAAGAGCAAAAAGTAAGGGATCCCCCACCCCTGGCCCCTACCATTTCTATCCCTACCCTTCATTCCACAGGTTGAGATAGGAGAAGATAGAAATAAAATGTTGATTTCCAGTTTTATTTTTTTAATTCATTCGTTCACTTATCATATGTCGACCTGAGTATTATGTGCAGGATACTGGGCATTCTCTGTAAAACTCAGTTTAGACTCAAGCGTTTGGTCATCAGCATGTCTAGATGGCAAGTTCACTGTAAGGATGCTTTGATATGTTCCATATGCTTGGAATAGACTCATAAATAATTGGTGCTCATTAAATATTTTGTGTTATTGAGGCCACTGAGGTTCCTAGCATTTTAGTTACTAGCCCTCCTGCTGCTTACAGCCCCTCTGCTACTGCATCAACAAAGTCCAGGGCTCAGACCTACAGGTTGGACTATAATCAACCTATTGGGGCTGGGGCTACCACATGTCTCCAGGTTGCCTGAAGTGGGCCAGGCAGTGAGCAGCTGTCAGCAAGTCAGCATTAGTAGCTCAGAAAAGTGACAGTTGGAATGAACTCAGAACCTGGGCTCACAAAGGCTGCTTGTGCCAACTCTGAGCCCTGCTTCCTACCTGCTCTTCTTTTTCTTGACTGACTTGCTTGGGCAGTGCTCCTTGGTTCCTGTCTTGGTTGTCCTTCAGGATCTTCTGGGCATTCTGATTCAGGCCCTGGAGCTTATTTATTAGCCTTTTCTAGTTTCCACCTGAGTCTGGAAATCAAATGTCTTTGTACCCTTTTTATGCAGCTTGGTCCATTTGGAAGAAAAAGCTAAGAAATCTAACTTATAGTCTTGGTTCTGGTACTATCCAGGCAACATTAAGCAAATCCTGTTACCGTGGACCTTTCTAGTCCTGGAATTTGTATTTCAAAATGATTTTGCTGTTATTGAATGGTTAGTGAGCATATATAATATTCTGGATACCATATGGGGCATCTTCATGAAGAGTCTTTTCTCTTAAACCTCTGGAACATCTGCAAATGGATGAGAACTTGGCAGAGTGACCCCAGAGAGCCATGCCATCTATTGTCCACTATAATCTTAGGACACTCTGAGGCCAACATTGCCAGAAGTCAATTTTTAGTTAAACCTCTTTATTATATGGATGAAGATATTGAGATGCAGAGAAGGAAAAGGACTGCTGAAGGTCATACAGATGTTTAGTGGGAGATCAGGGACAGGAACCCAAAGTCCTGGCCTCCAACCCAGTATTCTTTCTATGCTGCATCTTGCCTGTGACTCTGAATCATTTGGAGTAGTGCAGCCCTGTCAATGGAGTGATTGTGTAACACCTCCCCTTACTCAAGTGCCACATGATCTACGCTTACTTTCAATTTTTTTGTGTGAAAACTTTCACTCATATACAAAAGTAGAGAGACAGAAAAATGAACCCTCATATGCAGAACACCAGCTTGAACTATTACCAACATTTTGGTTTCACCTATTCTCCTATTTATTTATTTATTCCTCCCCAAAGCCCCAGTACATAGTTGTATATTCCAGTTGTACGTCCTTCCAGTTCTTCTGTGTGAGCCACCACCACAGCATGGCTACTGACAGATAAGTGGTGTGGTTCTGTGCCTGGGAACTGAACCCAGGCCGCTGAAGCAGAGTGCACTGAACTTTAACCGCTAGGCCATCAGGGCTAGCTCACCAAGGTATTCTTTTTAAATTGGTAAGTATTTTAAAACAAACCCCAGACCATATAATTTCTTCTACAAATACTTTTGTATGTATTTCTAGCAGTTATGAAATACCATTGTCATACTTAATAAAATTAATCATAATTTCTCAATATTACACAATACTCATTCTATATTCAGTTTTTCTGAATTTTCTCAAAAAAGTTATTTTTAACAGTTTTTCTTTTTCGAATTAGAATCAAAATAAGGAACCTGCATTTCATTTGGTGAGCCATGTCTTGTAAAGACTTTTTTTTTTTTTTTAACATTTAACAACTTCCCATCCTTGTTTTTCCCTGCTGTTTATGGTTAAAGAAATCAAGTAATTTTTCTGTAAAATTTCTCATCTTGTGGACTCAGCCAGTTGCACCATTCAGGTGTTTAACATATTTCTCTATTATGTATACTTCCTGTAAACTGCCAGATGTATCTAGATGCAAGTGTATATTGAGGGCAAGAATATGTCACAAATAGTGTTGTGTACTTCCAAATTGCATCACATCAGGTGACACTAATGCCTGGTTATTCCACTTCTAGAGATGTTAATACTGATCGGTGAGTTAAGTGTTGTTAAGTCCGGTCTTTCCATTATAAAATTCCTCATCAGCTTCTCACCTGACTACCAATGCCCAAATCAATTATTTAATTAATGATTATAAAGTTTTGATTTCTAATTCTGTCATTTTTTTTCCTTCATTTATTAATTGGAACTCTTATGTAAAGAACTTCTCCTTATCCACTACTTGTCTACTCTAAAATACAACGCATACAAGAAAGGCAAGATAAATGCCTTTATTTTCAATTTTCAGAATAATAGATTAGTACTCTAACAATAGTGTCCAATGAGGTCTTATTATTTTGTAATTTTAAAAACTCATGGATTTTACGTATTGATGTGTTTCAGATGATGCAATCATGGTTTTGGTTTCAAATTGTCAATGGCTAGCGAAGCTTCTTGAAATCAGCCCCGAGTTTGACACAAGCACCTGTAGCTTCCTTGCCTTCTGGCACAATAAGGTGATTCAGACTCATGTTGTGCATATCCTGCCCTAAACCTGGAATTGGACATTTCTCCAACGAGTCTTGATTTATTTTAGTGGTAAATATTACTCAGAAAGTATTATTTGGTCACTAGGGTAGTTATTGCTTCTAGACTTTTCAATAAACATGAATTATAATGATATTATTAATTTATATACTACATTACATGGTTTTAACTTAACTTCTCTGAGTTTGTATTTCTCTCTCTCTCTCTCCTTTTATATATGAGAGTCTTGGTGTCTGATGCTTGCATGGCTCACCCACAATCTCATACAGCACTCACCACAGTGGAGACGGGGGGCTCCTGAGATTCCTTGGGAACTGTGACTTGTGCAGCTCCTATTCTGGGACCTTAATCCTCCATGCTCACACAACTGGCACTCAGTTCTTTGTTGAGTTGAACTGAAGTCCAAGTACTTTTTCAAAGTCACTGTTTGCTGGGGCCTGGGAAGTAGAGGGCATGCAGTCCAGGAATCCTAGCTGCTCTCTAGTTCAGCCCTCTTTCTCCACCACTGGAGACTGAGGCCCAGCTGTCGAAGCAATGTGACTAGGACGAGTGGAAAGGAAAAGACGTAATCCAGACGTAAACCACATCCACATAGGAAATGACTCTTCAGAGCTATACACATGTGCTAAGAGACATAATATGCTAAGAGACACGTGGATTCAAAAATCATCTCACTCTCTTAAGAGTGGCCTCTTCTATGTCTAAGTGGGAAGAGGGAAGAGAAGCGAGAGGAGAGGGAAGCGGCTCCTCCACGATGAGGCAGCCTTTCTCCCCAGGAGTCGGGTGAGAGGTGGAGGGTGTGGTGGGGGGAGAAGGGTGGGTGCTCAGCTTTTGACAGGTAGGTGCCTGCAGACTGTTTTTGCCTTGAGACGGCGTTGCCCTTCACTTCTCCAAGTACAAGCAGCAGTTGGCTCAAGTCTGGGCAGAGAAGAGGTGGGGGCTGTGGGGGGTTTGTTCTCACCCCCGCAGGTCTCCAATGAGGATCTGGCAAGCGGCCACGCAGCTAAACGTTTGCTTGAGTGATACGTATCTCTCCTACTCTCACCTTTCCAAAAGTCCCTGTTTATTTATTTCTAGTAATTGGTGCTCTGTTGTTGACTGAAAAATATAATATTTAAGGGAAAACTTTGTAGGTCAGAGGAAGACTGACCGTGCATTTCTTTGCTTTTGTTCTTTAAGAAAGCAACGTGGTATTTTGTGAATCCAAATATTTTTCCTTGGAATTACAATTAATTCAGCCTAATATAAAACTCAACAAATATCCATTTATCTGTAACATGCTTATAGTGCGGTAAGTGTCCTGTGATAAACAGTTAGTAAGAATTTCACCTGCAAGTAAACAAATATGTTTAGGAGTATATTTTATGTGTCGCTAGAATCATTTTAATCCTTGTGTCTAGGAAATAACCTGATAAAAATGCACCTTGCTATACTTTCTGTCTTTTGGACAAGCACAGACATCACAACTTCAGTCTTGAATAATTCCTTGGGAAGCTGCAACACATCCTGACAAGCAGCAGTCTGTAAAACATCTATTTGGATTTCAGCTTCGTCTTTGAAATAATAGCCTGACCATGTTTCCAATGAATGTGTCTGGAGTTAGTGCCAATTTTCCTTTGTACTGTGTATCTTTTAATAAAAAGATAAAGCACTCTTTTTTTAATAAGAAAACATCTCTACAAGGAAACCTACTAAAACATTGATACAGAGGAATAGGTGTGGCATCCCCAAGTAAGACCTACATGCAGATCACTAAAAATCAGATTGGAGATAAAGGTAGAATATACCCAAAGCCAGCAAGAATTTTCCTTCATCTAAAGCTGCTCCTCACATTCCTGAATGTGATAGAATTTCCACCCAGTTGGTGCCTTCTTCATCCTTGTATCAGTGACAAAACCCAAATCCAGGCACATCTTTCTAGAACCGTTAAATTGCGTACTTTTGCACTCTGTGTTCAGACCCAAATAGTTCCCACTCAGTGCCCTAACGTACACTCCAATTAAACCTAGAATAATAAGTAGATAACAGCAAGGCATAAAATCATAGAAACTGCTGAAAAAATGTTAGAACAACTGAAAGAAAATCTCCGTTTCACTTTTATGAGAACTAACCTAGCTCCTTACAGGCAAGGTGATTGCAGTGAATTCCTCAAGGCATCTGATTATGGCTATCAAGGAAGTGTGCCTTGAGCGTCTGCTGTTCCAAGTGGCGAAGGAGGAATGAAGTGTAATTTTACCTTTCATCAGTGGAAGTAATAAGGAATTGAGAAATTATTTGGTAGATGGTGCCGTGTAGCTTTGTGAACTGCTTTGCTGCATTTTCCCCTGAGTGTGACAACATTTTAATGTAACTGTGTTTTGCCTCTTGCTGCACAAAAGCCCTGGGAATGAATTTTTGATGGTTCAGAATAAGCCCTATGAGGAAATCAGGAAAAATTGTCAAAATATGATATGAATAGTTCTTCCAATACGTCTTTAAAAAAATAAAATGTGTTTTGGAAGAAAGATTTGTTTGGGCTTTTCTCACCACAGGCCTGTCTGGGTTTGTACTCCCCAGTGGAAAGGCAACGCTGCGGCCTTCCACCCCCTCCTTTTGTTCTGCTGCAATCATCCATCCCGTTTGCAATATACCCACAGTTTCCAATCACAGATTTCTTTCTTACTGCCGCTGTGGGGTTAAGGCGTATGATGGTATTTGGAAGAAAATAAACATCCCCTGTAATAGGCCAAGATGGCAAACTCTGGCCAGTGGGATCTATCGAAAGCAAACTTGGGTAATGATCAGTGGAGGAAATAAAGCCATTATTCTCGGCTGCTGAGAGTGATACCATCCAGCAAGCTATTCTTTCATTTCATTGTTCAGGTGAGTCTGTACACCTAATACCCTGAGGGGATAACACAGTTGAAAGACTCCATACTTGAAAACAGAAGAAATTCTAAAGGTGCAAACACGTCTAGCTGGGAACCATCAGAGTATTCCATATTTTAGAGGATTTTATTTTCAAGTTCTCCTTCAGTTCACATAAAAGCCCTACTTCCTCTTTCTCTTTCTTGGCCAAAGGACTGGGCCCTGGACAGGAGTTCTGGAAAAGCCTACAGAGACTCGGGGAGCTTCCTGTCATGGTGGCAGCAGCTGGCGGACGCCTGTGGTGCTATGCTTGTCGGTTCAGTCTTGCAGCTTTGGCTAATGGGCACCACATGGTCCGGTAGTGCTTTTCCTGGAACTGCCTTATGACTGTGAATAATACTTTGAAAGACCCAACACCTGATCTTCCATTAACAGACCTGGCTGTTTTGCTTTTAAATATCTAAAAGAGCCAATTATCTTGAAAATCTCCAATTAAGTGTACCAGATTGAATTATAGAAGTGCATATTTCAGGAAACTCCTCTTGAATTCCAAATCTGTCCAGTTGAGGTAGGGTGTTCATGGTGAAAACATTTACTTTTGGCTTTTTGTACTTTGCCACATTTCAGAGTACTTACTTGACAATGTCTCTCACCTTGGCAACAGAGGGGAGGGGGCCTGTGTTGGTATTCAACCTCCAGAGACACATCTCCTGGACGTCCTTACCTGACTTGTATGATGGAAGACATGCAACAAAATGATACCTTGTTGCTTGCTGTGGGATTTTATAGTGCCGCTGTAATGTAGACAAGACCTAATGTCAAAATTATTTCTGCTCCCAACAGAGAGCCATTTGCGGGGACAGGGTTGCCATATCCAGGATAGAGACATAAACACTACCATTATTGGCAGAGTTGGATGCCATCATAAGAAGCCTGGGAACCCCAGGTTTAGGTACAGAATAATTAAGAAGTGTACAGTAATAATCTCAGTTGTGAAGAGGCTGAGGGAAAGAAACAACCGTCGAAGAATTTTAATAAGGGATTTTTCTAGCTTTCAAACCATGTCCCGGAGCATCTACTGATCAGCCAGTAGCAGGACTTAAGGAAATCAGTTCAGCCTCACAAGTGGCGAGTTTCTAAATTCATCTGAATAATGAATTTATCTAGGATGTAAAGAATTTAAAAACATTTCCACAGATCTTTGTATGTGTTTATTTCTGCTTGTACCTTTTGTAGCTACTGGTAGAATATTGGAGAGGCAAGGTGGTGGTGGACATACTGTCAAATATTTGGATTTCTGCCTATCTGCCAGAAGAGTAGATTTGCATTTACATTTATTTTCTATGAGCAAGATTGAGCATCCGGTTATACGTTTAAGGACTATTTGCATTTCTTTTTCTAAGAATTTTTAATTGTTGCCTCGCCCGTTTTTCTATCAGGTTGTTGGTCTTTCTCTTCTCTACTTTTAGAAGCTCCTTATATATTAGGGATATTAACTCTTTGTGTTCGTGACATGTGTTGTAAATCTATTTCCCTAGTTTGTCATCTGTCTTGTACTTTGCTACTGCAAATTTGTTTTAATTGTATATAGCTAAATTTGTTAGTATTTTCCCTTGTTGCTTCTGCATTTTGAATCATGATGAAAGCTTTGTGCATTTTTAGGTAATGAAGAAATTCACTCTTTTTCTTCTCATACTTGTGTGGTTTTATTTCCTACCTTTAAATCTCTAAACTATTTGGAATTTTTCTGGTGTGTATTGTAAGGAATAGATCCTATTTTATCATTTTCCACTTCACTATTTGGTTATTTCTATACCACTTATTAAGAAATCCATCTTTTCCCCACTGATTTGAGATTCTGCCTTTCCGTATACTAAATTTCCACATGCAACTATGTCTATTTCTGGATTTTCTATTTTTATTGTTCCACTAGTCTGCCTATGTATTCATGAACCAATATCATGCTGCTTTTAATTACATAGGCTTTATCATTTATATCATAACAATAATTTACGTCATTTCAGATATGGTAGGAATACTTTCACCACTCTACCTGACCCATTATGCTCCTTTCCCAGGGTTTTTGTAGTTATTCTTGTTTTTTTTCCTTCCAGATGAACCTTGTTTAGCTCCAGGAAGAAATGTCTGTTGATATTTTACTGAGATGGCATTAAGCTTACAAATCAGCCGGGGGAGGACTGACATCTTTACAGCACTGAGTCTTCCTACCAAGACATACTAGCTGTCTTTCCATTTTTCAGTAAACTTTTTAGTTTTTAGGAGTGTTTTATGATTTTCTTCATATAGATTTTGTGTATTTGTTAATCTTGTGAAGTTTATGTACAATGCTTTTTTCTTCCTAAATGTAAATAGTATCTTCTTTTCCATTTTATATTTAATTGGTTTTTGTTTTATACGTTAGGGCTATTTTTTAAAATATTAACTTAAAACCGTTGTGCTAAATTATCTTATTGTTAGCTGTGATTTTCCGTTGATTTATTTTAGGGGAGTAAGTTTAAAATGTATGATTCTATCACATGCATATCCTTCTTACTTTTTAACTCTTATGCTACAGTTTGCATCCTCTTGTTTTATTGGCCCAAATCACCAACACAATGTTCAATAGTAGCTCCATTGCTATTTAAAAAGCTCTTCACAAAGAATACAGTTGATGTCTGGGCGACCCCTTCCTCTTTGTCTAATTTTGCTCTCCTGCTAGTAGAGATGCTGGTGACTAGTAGAGTTCCCAACGTGGAGCATGAGAGAGACAAAGGGAATCTAGGAAGCTGGATAATTTACAATTAGGAATTCAGACCTTGGAGTATCTATGTTTCACGTGAAATGTATCATTTAACTGCCAATATTTAAGCGCTTCATTTATTTGGGAGCTCCTGAGATAATAGTTCCCTTCATTATCAAGAACCTACATGCTTACAGAGATATTTAACTTGAATAATTTCTTTTGCTAGCATAACACAATGGATGAGTAAAGGACTTAACCTAGATAAGAAGACCTTCTTTTCATACCTTCTGCCTAAGTCAGAAAGCCATTTCCCTTCAGTCTTCCTAACATTTATTTAGGGTTTATAAGGTCCCACGTCCAATACTAAATGTTTTATTTCTTTGGATACATACAACACACCAAACTGAGGCCTGGAGATGTTATGTAACGTGCTCAAAGTTATACAACTCATACGAGGTGGAGGTGGGATTGAAACCCCAGGCTGTTGGACTCTGACAGCCTCCTGGGTGGTCCACTACTTCAAACTGTGGCCCCTGGTTTGGAATATAAACATGCACTGACAATGAGTATCTTTGAGCAAGTTCTCCTAGGGTGTGTAGGTTTCATGGCTGCTCCTAAAATAATTACCAATTATCTCCATGTGATCATTGCCATTAACATTATTAAATATTCAGTCAGGTTTAAGAAGCCATTTGGCCATGTGGCTTGTCACATCTGCTGACCGCAGAAACTGACTCTGTCTATTTTACCTTGACAAATTGCATTTCAGTCCCTTGAGGAAGATATTCAAATCAGAAAGTCGTCCTCACTTTTGCTCCCATGCTACATCTCTGGCTTTACTGCAATCCATTTCCTAAAACTCCTGACGGAACAGCAGCAACGGGCATGGTTAAAGGCTTCTCTCTCTGCTTCCACCTCGTTATTTAGAGTAAAGGTTTAGAAAATTTAAAAAAAAAAAAAAATCAAGAATGAGTTGCTGCCTTTTATAGAGAATGAACTTCACATGCCTCTCATCCTCTTTTCCATATTAAAAGCAAAGTTATTTTTTAAATACTCTTTATGCTTTTGTGAAAATGTTATGTGATTTTAAAAGTAATATGCATAAAGACAATAAGAAAGTTAAACTGAAATCTTTTTCTCGTTAGCAGGTATTCAGTGATGTGTCAAATCTTGATATAACCTAATTTGTCTTCTTTCAACTTAACTTTTGGGTTTCCTGATTCTAATTTTTCAAAAGTTGACAGACATCATGTTATTGTCACAAATTTCTCCCACTCAGCTCTCAGAGGTTCATTGTTCCAAGGAAGGAATTGTCATCTCCCCTCTCCCCTCCACTGGGTCAGCTTAAGAAATTACGGATCTTTTTATATGTGCCTCAGTACAGGCTGGCATTTGACTCTGGAGTATCTTGAGTCCTGTTCTAGAGAGCCCTGACTTGCCTGCTCTTCAGGCTTCATAGCCTCTTTGTGGTTAAAGGTTGGGGGAGGTAGAAGGGTGAGTTTGCTGTGCCCCAATAGAAGGAAGCCCATGAGTTGACACAGCTACCGGGGAACACGTGTTCTAATACATGGTTAAGCAAGAGCTTGCAAAACTGCCGGACAGAATCTGACTCATCCACAGAGCAGATCAGCAAACTCTGTTCGATATTGGGCCGTTACACATACTTATCTAAAGCTTCTGCAGCCTTCTCTTTGAAGCTCAGGATATAACTTTTTCTGTGGACTACTCAGTCTGTGACGTTTAAATGGCTAATTTAGTGCAACCTAGTTGGTGGACTCTCGAATTTACTGTCCAATTTGGGCGCTACCACTGTGGTGGGCAGGCTGCTGACTGCTCAGTCCACTTCTTCTGATAATCATGGCCTGAGAAAAATTAGGAGTTCGGAGGAGTAATGTTGGCATTGTGGAAAAGCTTTTGTTTCTCCATGTCTGAGCCTGGCACTGATGCCTCAGAGCCTGGTGGTAACTCTGTAGAAGAATCAGCTTTGTTGGCAGGGGTACGTTTAGGTGTTGTGGGCCTGAGGCTCCTACAACTTGGTGGAACTTCTTTAAGTAAAAGAGCACAAAAGTTTCTTACTTTTTCTTATTTTATAAAATATAGGCTCATGTGAACATGTTGCTAAGGTCTTGGAAGGGGTCCAGTTAACTGTCTTTCCCCTATGTGGACTTTTGCAGCAACTCATCTCGTGCTCTTAACTCCTGCCCATCATGGGAGCCCCTCCCGCTTCCATAACTATTTCTCAGTTATACTCGTTTATTCTGATGTGGCTCTCTCGACCTTCCTCCATCTTTATTGCTAGGTGACCATGTGAATGATTCGTTAGGACAGCTCAGTTTAGGTCATTATGACATGGTCATTAAGAGCACCCTTTTCCACTGTCAAAAGTGTCACAGTTTGGGTGACAAGGTTTGTCACTTTCTTATGGCTTTTAGCGACTTTATACTTCACTATTACATTACATATTGCTCATATGAAATTTCTTAGTTTATGGCCATGTTGACTTTTCCTCCCCACCTAATTTTGGCTCTCCACTGTCATCCCCAAATATAATTAACATCTGAGTTGAAAACAGTTAGGGCCTGGGACTGGATGCTTTATTAACAGTTGGCCCTTCCAACAACTTCAGCAAAGTATCCAGACTTATTTGTGAAACCAGCAGTGCAAAGCTTGAGTGTTCACCCACATAACAGTTATTCTGATTTAATGTACTAAACACTCCCCTGAACCCTAAAACTGGCCTTCTTCATGTCCCTTCCTATGTATTATCACATACAACTGTCTGTGATCCTTCCACTTACTGTAACAGAATGTGATATTTTGAAAGACAAATCTTAATGGTTTGTTTCTTTTGGAGGTGAGTATTCATGGTCTGTTTATATGACATGTACCTTGACAAAATGGTTTATATTAATATGGTCTTGGTCTAAGCTGCTAGATGTGTGATGGGGTAAGCAATAAAGAGATCACACAGGGTTCATCAAAACTACTAGTGCCCACTGACTAATGGTTCAGACTAAATACGAGATGGCTGAGAGAGCCTGTAGCACCCTAGACATGGGGAAATATGGGTTGGTGGTTGGAATCAGGCTTTGGAGTTAGACCAGGGTTTGAATTTGTTCTCTGACTCATCAACTTAATTAACTGGTAGTCTTGAGTTAGTTAATGTCTCTGAGCCTTGATGTCTTCATCTGTAAAGTTGGCATAATGATACCACCTACCTCACAGAGTTGTTGTAAAAATTAAATGAGACACTATATGTAAAGCACTAAGCTTGCTGCTATAATTGTCATTATCATTTGTATAACTCTCTTGTATTCTACTGGCATTTTTGGCATCATTTTGGAAGAGTAGAATTGTGATTATGGGAAAGCACTGAGGGTAAACATTAGAATCAGGAGGAATCTAGGTTCCTTACTGACTGGCTCTGGAACCATGGATAGGTAACTTCTCTGTGTCTTAGTTTTCTCTCTCTCTCTTTTTTTTTTGTGAGGAAGATCGGCCCTGAGCTAACATTCATGCTAATCCTCCTCTTTTTGCTGAGGAAGACCAGCTCTGAGCTAACATCTATTGCCAATCCTCCTCCTTTTTTTGCCCCAAAGCCCCAGGAGATAGTTGTGTGTCCTAGTTGCACATCCTTCTAGTTGCTTTATGTGGGACGTGGCCTCAGCATGGCCGGAGAAGCGGTGCGTCGGTGCGCGCCCGGGATCCGAACCCAGGCCACCAGCAGCAGAGCGTGCGCACTTAACCGCTAAGCCACGGGGCCGGCCCTAGTTTTCTCAATTCCCAAGGGGGTGAGAACACCTGTCCGAATGCCCTCACAAGGAGATCATGTGAACCAAATGGAATCACACGTTATTTTTAAAAATACAAAGTATTACATGCCAATGTGATGGATTTATTGTTGTTGTTTTGTTATGAAGATTAAGGACCAGAGGAGCTTTGGTGAGGATGTCTGCCTGATGGGGCTCCATCAGCAGAGGCTACTTGAACACCATTGCTCACAGTTTGCTGTGTTCCACTTGGGTCTAATATTGATTATTAACTTGGCTATATCATCATAAGAAGAACACTTATTTTAAATGCATTGTGTGAAAGACATGATGCCCTACCTTACTCCTCCTTACCTCAAGTGCTGGGGCCAGGGGACATGGCTCTAGCACCAACACCGCCCCATCTAGATATAGGACTTTGAGGAGGTCAGTTGACCTCTCCAGACAACTGTGCTCATCTCTACAGTGAGGAGTTGAGAGTAGGTCCCCCAAACCAATCCACTGACCACTCTGCCACCCCTGTCCACCCAGGTCTAAGTGATCACTCGCTTGCCTGGAGTGCTGTAAGTCCTAATTGACTTGTCTAATTTTACTGCTTTACCAACCCCTTCCTCCCCATCTGTTCTCACATCACAGGTCAATCTTTTCCAGTGGCCACCTTCAGTGTCTTCCTGTTGCCCTAGGATGAAGACAAGCCGCTTCCTTAGGTCCGTAAGCCTATTCTGGTCTGGTCTACCTTCCTCTTCACCTTACTGTGCATTGTCACGCCTTTCTAGCTACACTAGCTTCTTTTGGCCACACTGTTACTGCCTCTTTGCTTGTTCAACTCCTATTCTCCCTCCTGCCTCCAGCCCAAGTGCTGCTTCCTCAGGAAAGCTTTCCCTGGACCCCCTGACCTGAGCAGACCCCCTATTCTTGACTCTCCCAGCACTGGCCCTCTCCTTCATAGTTCATGTCAGCATTGCGACTTTACATGAACTCGTAAGATCATTTGATTCCTCCCTGTCTTCTCCTCTGAAATTAGCCCCTTGAGGACAGAAGCCAGGTTTATCTTTGTTCACTGCATATCCTCATGTACCTGGCATCTGGAGGTGCTGAATAAATACTTTTTGAATGAATACCAAAGTGAATGAAATATACATGAACTATAAGGTAATTTTTAAAATTCCACGTATTGTGATTTTACGCTTTTTTATTCATCAGTTCAGGGCTGTTCAGTACGATTCTTATATGAGATGTCCCGACAAGGTCCTATTATTTATAGACATCTATTTTCTAGGAATCTAATTCTAGGGATTTAGTAAATTAAGTGGACACAGGCATTTTGGAATTCTTTCAAGTATTTAAAACATGAGCCATTTAAGTAAGAGAATCAGAATTCCAGAAGAGCCCCATGGGACTGATGCTGAGCAAGGCTCCTTCTTGGACCTTTTAGGTCAAAGCTGCCCAAGTTCCCTGCTGGATGAAGCTGGTGTGATGACTGCGCAGAGAGCTTGGCTGTTTGTGAGCCTGTGGGGTGCTGGTGCCTCTGGTGCTCTGGTCATCTCTATTCAGTCCCAGTCCTGCGGGCCCTCTCTCACTTCTTCCACTCTTCTGGGCTGTTATTCATCTGTGAAAGGGCACCCAAGCCTCTGCTTAATAAGTCTGTAAATTCCAGGGTACAGCCCCTTGTCTGATGTGTGGTCCCCTCCTGGTCTCCACTGGGCTTGGTATTCAGCTCTCTCTCCCTCATCACGTCCTGGGCTCCCAGCAGATCTGCCTTTCAGCTCCCAGAGTGACTCAGGGTGCTTTGTGATGGCTTTCATTTGGATGTTTTCCATTTAAGCAGATTTTTAAAAGGCTCTACTTTCATTGACAGTGAGAGACCCAATGAAATACATCCTCTGGGGTTTAAACTACAGTGAGAAACAAGGTTCCTAAAGTGAAAAAACTTGCTTTCTGTAAGAGAGAATGGGTGAAAGAAAAAGAGAGTCCATAACTTGAGTAAGAATTCCTCACAAGGCAAATCTGACATACTTAAGGCAGTCAGGCAGTTTCTAAAGCTTGAGTGTGCGCGTGGATCACCTTAGGAGCAGGTGAAATGTAGATTTCTGGGCTGGCACTCGGAACTGCTGATTCAGCAGGCCTGGAGTGGGGCCCAGAAAATGAGCTTTCTGAAGAACCACTGGTGATTTGGACACAGATGCTCATGGAGTAAGATTTAAACTCTGTAAGTGAAGAGTTATCAGATACTCATATCCAGGTGGAGTGTGATTCTGGTCATCAAATTAACTGGAGGCTTCTTCACTGTTTTTCTAACTGTAAAATTATACAGGATTGTTGTAAAGAATTAGAAAATATTAAAAAATACGAAGAATAAAATAAAAATCACCTGTAAACCAACCACTCAGAAATAACTTGAGCAACATTTTGCATATATACTTCCTATATATGTGTATATAATATGTATTATTACAAATATCTATTATACTTTTAATATATAATAGACACAAATATATTTTATATAATGTTTTATATTAATATATATTATGTATTTAATATTGGGAAGAATATACACAAAGTATTGCTAAAGTTATTTATATATAACATGTATGTTCACATACATAGAAATTATTTTTAAAGTTTGAAATACAGTTTGTACTTCACTTTTTTCATCTAATATTATGTTATGACATTTTCCTATGGGATTTGATATTCTTCAAATACGTGATTTTTAACAGTTTTATGACATATATGATCAAAATGAATTATGAGTTTATTTTTGGCTACTGATACTGTTTCTAAATATTCATTATTGCTTCAATGAACAATTTTGAGCTTACATTTTTGTCTATAAATTTGATCATATTAATTTGTCTCCTTGAATAAGTCAACGACAGGCAAGACTGTGTTCTAATTTAGCTTCTCACTGGAATTGAGACAAGAAACATTTCCAAAATGAGCTCATTCAATCGCTTTCCAAACCTCTTGCTCTCAGAGGAAGGAAAGGAGCCTGCGAAAGCCCCTTCCCTGCGTCCCCACTCCTCCCAGGCACAGGGCTCTTCTCTCTCCCTCCATTAAGCACCTACGGATCCAGTGGGAGCACTTGTTAACTCTGGCATTAGGGGTATGGACAGCACTAAAGCTACCTTAGTGGCTATTTCAGAAAAGCTTTTCTGTGTGGCATTCATATATCTCGGAGCATATAACTTGGCTCACAGAATATTTGATTCTAGGGAGCAAAACTTTGCTGTGTTGGAGCTCAGGTAGAGAAACATACCATACATAGTGTTAAGCAAACAATCTACAGAACCTCAGCAGGTAGGACATCATGCTTTGGAAGAGGTAAAGATTGATAATAATTGATTAATGAGATGTCAGAGTCACTGGAGAGATGAAATCATTAATTAGTACTCAATCTGTTTTTAGATAAAGTAGACTAGAGTTTTACCATTTCCAGTATCATCAGCCTCAGTTAAACCATGACATGAATGCAAAGTGTAATTTCCACCACCAGAGTTTTAGAAATTAGCCCAATAAAATATGCTTTGGCACACTGAGAAAACATAAGTTTAGTTCAATTTTAATCATGAGGAATGAGAATTTGGAGTAATGACTTAGAGTTTCTAAGAAAAAGGAAATTCAATAGTGATATGATTCAATGCGCTCTCCTTTCTTCATCTAATGCAGATGGGCTAGTTGTTCCAGCCGTGTATCTTGGCAGCTTATCTTGGAGAGATACGTGCAATGCATGCCTCAGAACGCTTGTTTGCAGGAAACCTTTGTGACGTTACTGGAGTGGGAGGCCCCTTTTGCTTTAGTCGGGCCTACATCACAGGCACCGGATACCCCCCACGCTCACACCAGCTCTTCTTCTGCTCCCCTCTCCTTCTGCCATCCCTGCCTCCTCCACCACCTACATCTCCTGTCCCTCTCCTGTGTCCCTGGCGTGTCTCTTCTTGGTGATCTCCCACACATGGCCCTGGCGTGGAAGTCTCTGCCCACTGCTGGCCTTCACTCTGTCGTGCTCTTGTTTTGTGGGTGTTGTCACTGGGGGTCTGCCTGCTTGGGGCTGATCCCCGGCTTGACCCACTTTCTGTGTCAACTGGAGCAATATGCTCAGCCTGTTTAAGCCTCCATTTCTTTATCCATAAAATGAGGTAATAGGACTAATGTCACGAGGTTTTGAGGAGTAAGTGAGGTAATAGGTATTCGGCACACAGTAAGGATTGAGTGTTTGCTGTGAGCGCCTCAGAAGTCAGGGAATTGGCTTTAAACTTCCTATTTCATCCCCACAGAACTTAGCATGGGGCAGAATATCTGTCGATGTTCAATACCTACTTGTTATTTGACTCTTTTCTCTAGACTTCGGTGATTTCCTATTAGCACAACCTTCCTGGGAGACTTCTGGCTTTCCGGATTGTGACCTGTGTGGGATCTGGCCACATAACTCCGAGGCTGTAGACTCTTTCCCATTTTATACCTGATCAGTGGTATGTTCATAAATGTTTACTACTCAGATCTTAAAAACATAAAAAGCCCTAATTTGAGGCATTTGTGGATTTCTGTGGTTTCACCGTGGCAAATTCTGAGCTATCATCATAAGGTGAACTTGCTCACAAAAGCCCTGAAAGTTTTACAATTGTCTCTCCAGAGCTGCGTGACTGCAATTCTGCAGTTCCACCTCTCTGAAGCTGGAAACTACAGGTCTTAGGTGATGCATAACTCTGATGTCAGAATTCACTGGGGGTGGACTGGTGTCCCCAGCGCCATTTAACTTTCCTGAGACCCTGAGTGAAATCTGCATTTATATTCAAAGTCCCTCCTTGGGATCACTTGGCAGCACTTTGGGCCACATTATCGGGTTTCCCCCATGATCCTGGATGTCACAATGTGAAATGTCAAAATTTACCTGCTGTACAGGCCAACCATTTCATCAAAGGGGACACTTGCTTGTCATATGGCATGTAGAACGTATCTAACCAGCAATAGCAACAGATTCCTTGGAATTGTGGTCAGTTCCTGCAGGACAATTTTTCTTTCTAAGCCGTCGTTCAGCTGTTAAATGAACAAGGGCAGACACGGCAGTCGCTGTGTCCCTTGGCGTATCCCCACAGGGCTGTCTCATAGGGCAGCACAGCTCCATTGGCTATGGTGTGAACGACGCCCCCTGGAGTTGTGCAATGCTGCTGCCCTTTCTATTTCACTTATACGTGTTCCCTACTGTACTCAGGGGAGAAGTTGACAACCAAACAGCTAGAAAATCAGAAATGCCTGAAGTGTCCAATAGAGTAGTTTCTTCCACTCAGACCTATAAAAAGGGGTCAGCCAGTTTAACCCTATGGCAGATAAATGGCCTGGATCCAATTTAGCAAAGATTTACTGAGTGGTTACCACATATAAGGACTCTGCTAAGTGCAGTGATGACATTATAACGCCCAATGTGCCCAGCACAAATTTGCAGCTGCCAGTTGCCCTGCCTTAGAAATTCCTTTTATAAAGTAGCACTCTGTTTACCTTCTGTTGGTTAAATGAGACACCTCGGTGTATTCTGTTGTGCACCCTACTAGATGCAATTGGGGTAAAGAAAAGGCACAGAACATGGGTCACCATCAAAGAGCTTCCTATCTTGTTGGGAGACCACAAGGGCACATATGACATCCTTTGGGAATAAAAGTAAGCATACCCTTCAACAGTGACATGGTGACTTCGTGTCAAGTCCAAACATATGTGAAGTTATCTATCTAGACAAATGCTATCCACTCTAAACTAATTACTTTTGGAAAGTGAGTAAGTATCTCATTGCTGCTGCTATTGTCCAGATTGTGTTTGTATTTCCTGTTTAGGAATTGCCTGCAGAATCCGTGATACATTCTTTTTAAGAACCACAGTTAACACAATTTTTTGAGGGTGGATTTAGGGCTAATTCTTTGGTAAATTTACAGGCTTCTAAACTGGCTTTGAAGATGTGGCAGATGTTATAGGTTGACTTATTCAATCTCTATCCCAAGCCCCAGTCCCCTGGCCTTCCTTTACTACAGAGGCTGGGAAGCTGAAATATTCAATCTGATGGCTTTCATGTGCAGCTCGGGTGGCCAGGCAATACCGTCCTTGCCAGTAACGTGTAGGTGGAAGTTCCTGGGAAGGATTCTCTTCTCTGTTTAAATGGCAAAGTCTTGAGTGGAGAAAGTTTTTGGCCCTTTGCCTTCTTCCATGCCTGTGTACAGGATACCAGCAGGGAGTATCAACCAGTTTACAAAAATGAAGACAGTGGAGGACAAAAGCAACATCCTCAGGATAATTGGGCAGGAAAATAGGAGGTAGAGGTCCTGATAACATCACAGAATGGCCATCCCAGCCTTGGACTTTGTGCCTCTGGATGTCCTGTTACATGAGCAAAATATACCTTTGATTTGTTAAGCATCTGTTCATCCGGTTATCCGTGACTTACAGAGGAATGGATCCCTAACAGACTACTGGAGACAATTCCATAAGAGGAGTTCTGAACATGCCTCGAACCGTAGCAGAATTATTGAAGAGGTGTTGCTTTCCATCTGTACCAGGTTACGGTTTTGATCAATGGAGACAAGGAAGGAGCTGACATTTACCGAGGGCCTTCTTTGTGCCCGGCCCACTTCAGATGTCATTTCCTTGAATGAAGTCAGTGAAGTGAGACTTGGTATCATTCCCACAGCCGCTAAATGGGAGCGCTGGGATGATTCACACTGAGGTCTCAAGGACTTCCAAGCCTGGGACATGTGTCGTGTGTGGGGGTGGGGAGGGCCAAAGGACATTTCAGGCAGGGGCAATATCGACAAGAACGAGTGTCAATAGAGAAGACAATAAGAAGCTTGGCCTGGCTGGATTTTAGAATTATTTTGAGAAGTACAGGAAGATAAATGTGGGCAGAAAAAGCAGAGGCAGATTATGGAGGGCCGTGAATCTTAATCAGGTGACTAGAACCACTAGTTAGTGGGAAGCAGTTGCATGCTCTTTAGAAGGAGAATGATGGGTGTACTCTCAGAAGAGTAATCTGGCACCAGGTTTCACTCTAAATAAAAAAGGAAATAGACTTAATCAAAACCAGATTAGATTACTTTTTAGGAGACGACTTTTGCCAACATGGTATTTTTTTAGATTGAATAAATGGTATTTTTTGCCAACATATTACTTTTTAAACCTTGAATACCAGGGACGATTACTGTGCCTGCCTGATATCCAATTCCTCTACTAGAAATGTTAGGCAGGTAAGAACACCAGGATACGTGTTCATGGTATAAATGGAAGAGGAATTTGGGTTTTGCCTCAATGGACTTTTAGCAATTTTGCATTGTTAGTGCTACTATTTCTCAAGATTTGATAAAGGATAGAAAAGCATATTCCATCTAGGATAGGAGTAGCTCATTAGATGAGTCTTTGATAATTTGAAATTATGCACAGCACAAAATAGCAGAAAATTAAGTTCAGTAGTCTGGGAGGCTGGTTTGATAATGCTAAGCTGACATTATGCTTAGTAAATAGACACAGCCCCTTTATAGTATAGTGGTAACCCTTTTAACAAAGCAGTTAAAAGTTAGCTGCTCAATATGGCTTTAATGAAACAGGTAGCTTGTTTTAAACTTTTTTTTGTTTAGTTTAAGAGACTTATTTAATTTAGGAATTCACTAGAGTGCCTTTCTGAGGGTTTGTCAGCATCACAGCATTTATGACAATTTAACTATAGAAGGAGGCTCCTGAGACCAGAGACCAAACTTGGAATTAAAATTGATGCTACATGAACATAATAAAGTTTTTATCAGGGCTGGCTGGGTGGCGTAGCGCTTAAGTTAGCGTGTTCCACTTCGGTGGCCCAGGGTTCACCAGTTCGGATCCTGGGCGCGGACCACTCATCAAGCCATGCTGAGAAGCGTCCCACATAGAAACTAGAAGGATGTGCAACTATGACATACAACCATCTACTGGGGCTTTGTGGAGAAAAAAGGAGAAAAAGGAGGAAGATTGGCAACAGATGTTAGCTCAGGTCCAATCTTCCCCCCCAAAAAATATTTAATTGACAGATACCAATGACTGCCCCTCAAACTACCTTTCCTCACTATAATAACTGGTGTCCATTTTGTTTTTCTGCAAATATGTTGTCTGTTAATTCTAGACTGTGGACCCCGGGATTACATGTAAGACATGATTAATAGATATCTTTTATATAATAACGCATAAGTGCAGTGTACTAATTATTAAGATATAATCTAGGCAGAGATTTGTATCAGTTTATTTCTCTGTAAGCTAAACTAATAAAATATTTTACTTAAATTTTTACTACTTTACTTAAGATCTAGAACTATCAGAGGCGTTTATAGGTTACTAGAACCTAAGTACATTAAAGCTCTATTTAGCTCTAGAAGCTCTGACCATTTATTATCTAGAACCACCCAATCTGCTCTGAAGTCTGCTGAGGGTGGGAAGGGTTTGCATTCTAGGGGCCAATCCTTGGCAGGAGCCCCCCTGTAGCCTCAGGGTTAGACAACACTTTGTTCCAAAGCACTACAGGCCTCTCTTTGCCTAACCTAAAGAGACATTAAGTGTCCAGGAAGCATAACATGGGACAGTTTTATTGTGATGCTTCTGTTTCAGTGAGTGACAATGCTGAAGCTATTCATTGCTTTCCAATGGGCGTTTTAAATTTCCTTCAAATACTGTTACTGCTCTCCCAGGAGGCACCTTGCCTTAGTCAGCTCCGGCTGCTATAACAAAATACCGTAGACTTGGTGACTTAAACAATAAACATTTATTTCTCACGGTCCCGGGGGCTGGGAAGTGCTAGATCAAGACGCCTGCAGATAACGGTTCTCGATGAGATCTCGCTTTCTGGCTTGCAGAAGGCCGCCATATTGCTGTGTGCTCACATGACCTCTCCTTTGTGCCTGGGCAGATGGAGAGAGAGCTCTTGTCTCTCTTCCTCTTCTAAGGATCACTAGCCCATTATTCTCAAAATCTCATGACCTCATTTAAACCTAATTATCTCCCAAAGGTCCCTAACATTGGGGTTTAGGCCTTTGACATATGAATTTTGGGGGGACATAAAAATTCAGCCCACAACATACCCCCATTCCCATTCCTTCAGCCTGAAACCCTCTCCTCTTTTTCTTCACTATCCCTGCTCACGTACTAAAGCAATGGGAAATTTCCTGAAATGGCTGTATTTTTTAATCTTACTTTTTTGTTTATTTATCTATGGAAAGGACTATTTTAAAGGAGTTGTAGTGCAAAGCTAGCAAAATTTTAGAGAACTTTAAAGCCAGCTCTTATGAGCCATGCTGTGTGGGAGTTCTTCATGATACAGGCAACCACATTTTGCTTATATCATTTTTCATTAAAGTATTTTGAAATCTCTCCCACACAACTGGATCAGGACGTAGATAATGGATACAATTACCAACAAATAATCCAATTGTTTATAATATATAATGGGAAACTTCAAACAGATTTTGGCAGTGGCTGGTGACAATATTCCTGGTGATATAATATCTTATAGTTAAAAAAACAAAAACCAAAAAATAACCACAATTCCTGAAATAGTAAATTCATGGTGGAAATCTCAAGTTACTTAAAAAAGTTTCCAAAGGACATAATCATCCCAAAAGCAATCGCATTGAAATAGGCACATTATTAATTTATGTGAAGTTAAAAATACTTTGTATTTTTAATCATAATTTTAGCTTTTAACTTGAGCTCAGAAGTTCTGCAAATACCTGAAGGCATTTCAGTGTTGCTCACCTCCTCTCCTACACGCCCTTGTCAAACTGTAAGGACTGCTATTGTTATCAGTTTTAGTACTTGTGTTATTTTCCATGTGAAGACGGAGTTTAGAAGCACTGCTCTTTTACATCCTTGTTTGGTTAGTTCTTCCTCTTTTTGGAGGAGAAGGATGACAATATTCATATTGAATTTATGGTCCAATTTTGTCTCCATTCCTTTAGAGATTTTTCACCAGAAGCGCAAAACACCTGAAGTAGAACAAAACTTCATTGGAAAAAATGGTCTCTTAGTGGGTGCTGGTGATAAGGCCAGTCCCCAAAGAACAAGTTCCAATTCCAACGGTCTGACCTCTGTGAGGCTCAGGCGGGGTGCCTTGCTATATCACGTACTGATCTCTAAACACGGTTTAGGAGGGAATGATAACCCACTTGCAGATTGCTAGAAGCAGTATTTACCCTGCATAAGCCTAGTATTGGTTCTGAAGTTTGTAAGAGTTTGAAACATGAAAGGCTTGAAACGTTATTGGCTGGGAGGGATTACTGCTGCTGCCACTGGATGGGATACACAGAGGGCCCCATGTGGAAGCCCGTTCTCCGAGGAGCCCTCTTTGGTTCCCAATGGAATGGTGGAAATATGTTGCAGATGCAGGGTGAAGGTTCCTCTGTTCTTCTTGGGGGTGCCTTTCTCTTTTTGGTCCCAAACACTGATCATTTTATAAGAAGCCTTTGCCAAGTGTTTTTTCACCTCCTGGAGAAACACTTTCTCTGAGTGGGTTCTGCCTACAGAAAGGGCCATGGTGGGGGCACATGGACATGTACGGGCTGAAATTGAGCACAGGAGACCTACTTTCCTGGAAAAAGACGTGAAGATGTTCTTTTGTAGTGGTGACTACAACCTTTGGTAGAGTCCAGAACTTTACTGAGTGCTTGCCCACTACATAACAATAAAGGGTCCTGGACAACTCGCGATTTATTGAGGAAGATGACAATATGCAAGGAAACGATGGAATAACAAAATAATTACAGGTGGTGATTAGAGCAATTGAGACAAGAAACAGGATTCTGGGAGAGAGAAGACTCTTGTTTCAGATTCATTTTAGGTAAAGCTATTCGCGAGAGCCTCTCTGAGGACGTGGACCTCATTGTACAAGGATTAGAAGGACTCTAAAGTGGGTAGAACCAGAGGATGAGCATTCTAGGCAAAAACAGCAGTTACAAAGATGTTGAGGTCCTTTTTTCTCTGGAAATGAACCGATTTGGGTCCCTGTTGAAGAGAATACATATCTTTTAGCTCATTACCTTTCCTTAGGAGGCTTGCTCTTTTGAGATAATTGGTCTCATCTGCTCTTGATTTTGACATCAGGTGTGGATAAGTAGAAAGGCTGATTTTCAAATATCATATCCTGGACTGGATAGAAAGAGGGCTACATTTTCTGTTTTGTTTCGTTGTTGTTGTTGTTGTTTGTTTTTTTATCTCAGGGAGCTGTTTTTCAACCAGAAATAAAATATAGCTTTAATGTGAAAATCTGATTAACAATAAAAACACATGTGGGCATGTTTTTTCTTGCTTTCTTTTGTTCTACCACAGATCATGACTATAGGCTTATTTTAAAAGTAGGTGTGAAACATAAATGCATATGTCACTGTAAATCACACACGTTTGAAGGGCTATAATCCTTCCCTCGAAAAAGCCTATCAATTGAATCCATTTTATAACAGAGAAGCCATTTCTCTCTATTTTGTTGTTTTTTGATAAGTTCTGAATAATTTTCAAAATAAGGTGGCATTTTATTCTTTTTGATAAAGACAGTAAAGGCATTGCTTTGAGTTTCAAAGTATGACATTATTATTACTCAGGCAGACTTCATTCCCTTCTGAAATAACTTCGTTCTTTTTCCTTTTCCCAAACTGTTGTAATTGAAATATGAAGTTACTTTGACAATAACACAGTTAAAAATATTAAAAATTTAGAAAATATTACCTAATATGTTAAAAGGAAATTTGTATTTGTATTTAAATTAGAACAATAAGTCTGCGCTAAACTTATTATAGAATCTTCTTATTATTCATAATAAGTGGATATGTATAATTTTGGGAATATGGTGGAATGTACTTTTCAAAACATTGCCATTTTTGGCTGTCATACTAAGCAAAGAGTGGAGATGCCATTTTTGGCTGTCATACTAAGCAAAGAGTGGAGACCACAGATGCATGGCTGTGAAACATGTGTGGTGGGCCAGGTAATTCGTCTTCAAAATGCTTCTCTGTCAGAAGTGGCTTATCTTTCTTGGGCCCAAAGAATCTAAACTATACTCTTAGTGCATAAGCAAAAGGAAATTTACAGAAAGAAACATTCCTCAAAATGAGTTCGTTTTAAGTTGTTTAGCTCAGAGTGACAGATATTGGAGCATGTAAATAAAAGTTTCTGGGTGCAGGAAACAGCTGATGCAAAGAGCTGATGCATTTTCCCCTCTTATTCTGCTATCTGGGGGATGTGACTTTCCCGTGCATCTCTGTACTGGGGAATTGTAGTGACTTCTTTGTGATTCTGCGTCAAAGCCTGGGCTTGTAGATGGGAGGCAGAAGGCAGGCAGGTTAGGGGCGGGAAGGAGGGCAGCACGGTGCTCACGGTGGTGGACTGTCAGGACTGACTTCCTGCGGCAACGTATCACGCAGACATTGGTTTATTGTAAGTTTCTTCATCGCTGTCTCAATTCCTCAAGTTTCCTTCACTTGGTAACTGGTTACAGTAATCCACAATTGCTCCGAAATCCCTTCTGCTGAGGTTACCAGTGCCTGAAGGCCCTTTCAGAGTTCACCTCCTGTGCACACTGGATCATCCTCTGCTAGTCTGTCCACTTCTTCAAGCTGCCCTCCTTTGTCTCTCCCTCTGGGGGGGGTCACTCTGGGTCACATGCTCAGTCCTCTGTTCGAGTTCTATTAGTACCTCTACCAAATCTATATCACTTTCCACTTTCTTTCAGGTCCCAGACCCAGGTTTTCAGTTGCCTATGAATTGCTTCATTTTTTCAGACATCAGAGTTAACTTGTCCAAAACTTAGAGTTTTTTTCCTCTCCAGCTTAAAACTTATCAGCCTCCTCTGTTCCCAATCATGGTGGATGCCTGCCGGCCACCCATTTTTCAGAGTTAACTTTGACTACAACTTTTTAGTAATTACTGGATCACCAAACCCAATTGATGCTGTGGCACAAATATCCTAACCCTGCGACATCCTCCCATCCCGTTGCTGTGCTTCTTGCCTCGAACCCCTCTCTACTGTAGCTGTTCCCACTACCCCCAATGCACACGGCGCCGCCAGATTTTCCTCCTTAAACGACAGCTGTGCTTCCTTCACCCTGTGGTTGAAAGTCCTCAGCTGAGCCCCCATCCCACCCTGGTTGTGTGTAGGATGAAGTCCAAACTCAGCATGACCCCACGTACCTCTCTTCTGAGTTTGATTCAACAAGTATTTATTGTGCACCCACTTGGCACAGGGGAAAAAAAGATGGATAAGACCTTCCCAGGAAACTTGTAGTCTGGGGAGTTAGATAGACAGATAAGCCAATGGTTTAAAAATAATGAGTGAAGTCTTGTGATGAAGATATGCACCCACCAACTTTTTATGCTCCAGTTACATTGAACTTCTCACTGTTCCAAAGCAAGTTGAGTCCTACTGTCTTGTATTCAAATTTCCTTTCACCCTTTGCTGTGTGACAAATTCTTGCTCAGCCTTTAAGAGCCCAGTAGACCCTGACCTCCTCTGTGAAACCTTTCCTTTCTTCTCCGGACAGTCGTTTGCCTCTTTGTTTCAAGGCTCCTAGTGCATGGGGATCACGCCGCCATCATCTTGCTCACCTCAGGGACGGATGCCTTTTTCTCCCTGTATTCTTGAGCTTCCTCTCACGCCTGGTGCTCTGTATATGCCCAGTTTCTGTTCAGTGAATAAATGAGTCCCTCATTTGGCTCGTGGTCTCCTTTGGAACCAAGTGCTGTACGTGGAGAGGTAAACATAACCAACTCCCCGGAGATTCTTAGTCGTAGTGCACTGAGGGATCAGTTTACCTAGATGAAACCTTAGAAAGCAAGACTGGAGAACAGACAGTTTTCTCCCCTCTCCTCTCCCTTCCTTGGTTCCTCATTTCATTCTTCCAGAGAGAAGAGGACCTGAAAAGACTAGCAGTTGAGGGGCGAGGGATGGTGCCAGAGGGCTGCCTTAGGAAGGTGCTGGAAGGAAGGAAGACAAGATCGTGGACTGAGGGCAGGCCCTTCCCCGGGGACAAACAGAGGCTTATCCATGTGAGCTGTTCAGTCACTCATCAGTGACCAAGAGCTTTTTCACGATGACACTTTCACAACATGATTTATGAGGGCTACATAGTCTTCTGCACAGGGACATCCTGTAATTTACTTATCTGAGCCCCTATTATTGGGAATTCAGATAGTTGTTTCTTTTGCACTTTTGTGTTTTTTTGGTGTGTGTGAGGAAGATCAGCCCTGAGCTAACACCCCATGCCAATCCTCCTCTTTTTTGCTGAGGAAGATTGGCCTTGGGCTAACATCCGTGCCCATCTTCCTCTACTTTATATGGGACGCCGCCACATCATGGTCTGAGAAGCGGTGCATCGGTGCACGCCTGGATCTGAACCTGGGCTGCCAGCAGTGGAGCGTGCGCACTTACCTGCTACGCTGCCGGGCCAGCCTCTCTTTTGCACTTTTTATTCTTTTTTTGTGAGGAGGACCAGCCCTGAGCTAACATCCAATGCCAATCCTCCTCTTTTTGCTGAGGAAGACTGGCCCTGGGCTAACATCCATGCCCATCTTCCTCTGCTTTATATGGGAGCTGCCACAGCATGGCTTAACAAGCAGACAAGCGGTGCGTCGGTGCGTGCCCAGGATCCGAACCGGTGAACCCCAGGCTGCCAGAGTGGAGCGCATGCACTTAAACGCTTGCACCACTGGGCTGGCCTCTCTTTTGCACTTTTTATTTATTTTACTTTATTTTTTTTGGTGAGGGAGATCAGCCCTGAGCTAACATCCGTGCCAATCCTCCTCTTTTTGCTGAGGAAGACCAGCTCTGAGCTAACATTTATTGCCAATCCTCCTCCTTTTTTTTTTTTCCTTCCCCAAAGCCCCAGTAGATAGTTGTATGTCATAGTTGCACATCCTTCTAGTTGCTGTATGTGGGATGTGGCCTCAGCATGGCCGGAGAAGTGGTGCATGGCGGAGCGCGCGCACTTAACCGCTAAGCCACGGGGCCGGCCCTCTTTTGCACTTTTTAAAGAGCATTTCCAAGAGTTGTGAAAGTTGAGGGAGGTGGGGACCTGTGTGTGACGCCCTTGCCTGGTACCTCCCAAGGGCTGTCTCCCTCCTTAGAACAAAAATCCCCAGCCTTGCTCTTTGTCTTTTGCAAGGAAGGCTACATGTTGCTAGGCCATTCTGTTCCACTCAGCCTGTCCTCCGGTGTCATGCATGCTGGCCTGCACATTCTGTGTTCTAACAGTAGTTTTTGGGCTCTGTAAAACATGTCATTATTTCAAAAGCCACTCTTGTTACCCTCTATTGCACTAAGAAATATTTAGGGTCCACATTTTTCTTGAACGTAGACCCCCTGGCCGTGTTTGGGATGTCTTTCTCACTTATCTGTGTTGGATATCTTTGACTTACCCCCTGGTATGCAATCTGAATCCAAGCAGACGTTTTCAGTGACAAGGTTGGGGAGACAGAATTTGTCTGAACTTGGGTGTGTGAAAGACGACATGAGTGGAGTTATATTAAATAGAGCTAGAACAGCCATTTCAGAGGAATCGCCTTGCACATCTTGTTTTCTTTATCTTCCAAGCTGGACCAGACTACCAACATTCCAAGAAGTCAGTAAGGACAAGAATAGCCTGTTTGTAAGGACTGATGAAATTGGACTTTGCTGTTGACCAGATTGCTAACCAATCAATGAAATACAAGTCTATCCTTTGGCCTGATGACCGAATTTTAAGCCAATCAATGCAGTGCAAACCTAGCCTTACCTCGTCTAGCACCAATGAACTCTTCTGTAATACAACTCACCTCATTCTCCCTTTTTCCTATAAAAACCCTAAGCCTCTCCCGTAATCAGAACACGTTTTGAGTTTCTATCTGTATCTGTGTCTCCCGAATTGCAATTCTAATTGTCCAAATAAATATCTGCTGTTTACATTGTAATGGATTTTTCCTCAGTCAACAGGTGCTTTTGACCAGAGCTTATAAAGAAAGTTAGGTATGATCATTATAGCTCTTTTATCACCCCAATTGTTTGTACTGCAATTCAATACTGACACTAACTACCTGGAGCTAGCGTCCACAGGCAGCCGTCACTTCAGATGCCAGCCACAAGTTCAAGGGTCCCCAGGGCCACCTGAATTTCTGACTGATGACCTCCTCAAGTTCAAAGATTCACTAGAATGATACACAGAACTCAGGAAAGCGCTATACCCACTGTTACAGTTTTATTATAAAGGATAAATACAGGGCGAAGTCTGGGAGGCAATGCAGAGCTTCCACGCCCTCACCTCAGAGAATCAGGTTGCGTCACCCTCCAGGCATATCCATGTGTTCACCAGCCAGGAGCTCCCTGAACCTTGGTGTACAGAATTTTTATTGGCATTTCATTACATAGACATGATTGAATAAATCATTGGCCACGTTATTGAACTCCATCTCAAGCTCCCCTTCCTGGAGGTCAGGTGGCTGAAAGTCCCAACCCTCTAATCAGGTGCTTGGTCTCTCTGGTGACCAGTCCCCATCTGAAGTCATCCAGGGGCCACCAAGAGCCATCTTATTATCATAACAAAGACACTGCTATCCCTCAGGAAAGTCCAAGGTTTTTCGAAGTTCTGCACCAGGAGCCAGGGGAAAAAGACCAGATATATTCTTTATTATACAACAGTCTTGAATTAAGTTACATAGTGATTCCCCAGAACAGACTGAAATAAACTGGAAATGGGGAAATACAGCCTTCAGTCCACAAGTAGCCCTGTATGGTTATTGGTGTAAATATTTATATAGAGGAATTAAAAGAAAGTTGTTTTGGGGCCAGCCCAGTAGTGTAGTGGTTAAGTTCCCAAGTTCTGCTTTGGCAGCCCAATGTTCGCCGGTATGGATCCTGGGCTCGGACCTACTCACCGCTCATCCAGCCATGCTGAGGCAGTGTCCCACATAGAAGAGGTGTGATTCGACAACTATGATATACAACTATGTACTGGGACTTTGGGGAGAAAAAAGAAAAAGAGGAAGATTGGCCACAGATGTTAGTACAGGGACAATCTTCCTCAAAAGGAAAAAAAGTACATGTTTAAAAAAAAAATTTTTTTTAGCTACCAGCCTTTGGCACCATTTGGAAATGACACTGGGGCTATCATTTTGGAATGATTTAAGAAGACTGTCTCAGGGTTCAGTAACTGGGCCATGTTGTTTAGGTTTCAATTATCTGGCAGAGGATAGAATTCTGAGTGTTACAAGAGGATTAGTGTGGGTGGGATCCAAGTGGAAGAGGAGATGACAGGTATACAGCTGGTTAAGAAAGGAACTGGATAGAGTTTACATGTCCTTGGCTCCCAGTTTGGGCCTCTGTCAGCCGGAAAATATTGCCTTGATTGTGTTACTGCACAAAGGGCATGATCTGCTCGCCGCAAGAAAAAAGCAAATCGTCAAGAGGCAAGATGGTGGAAAAGAAAGGGCAGTTTATTACAGCTTGCTAGCAAAGGGGATGATGGCCGACTAACGTCTCAAAGAACTGTCTTACAGAACAAAGACTACAGCCCAGTTATATAGAGGGCTGGTCTCCCAGTGGGGGAGGTATCTGGTCCCAGGGTTGGGGCATCCATCTGGTCTTAGTTCCTGGCAGTCTTTTGTTTTACTGGATATGTATCAGAGACCGGAGCAACGCTCTATACCCTGATCTTTCAGTTGTCATTGATGATGGCTATCATCAGCATAGACTCTCTGCCCGGGGGTCATCACATTCCTAAGGAACTCAAAAGACCAAAGTTATCAACTTATAGCAGCTGGGAGGGGCCATAAAGTCCAGAGTTAGTCAGAGATCCTTCCAAGTCACAATATGGTTTCCCCTCTATAATATGGCTTCCCTTATGTCAACTCCATATTGAGCCAGTATCAACTGCAGGTGGCAGGTGGCAGCCCAGGCTCTTTGGAGGAGAGTCAAGGGCTCTGGGTGTGCAAGGAGGGCTCCATGTCCAGAGTGAGGGGCAAGTGCGGGCGGGGCAGTGCTGGGCTGGGCATGTTGGCACCGAGTCAGGCTCCCGTGCTTCAGTTCTAGATTCATATCTGTGTGTTTTGGGTAATTTTCACTACTTAGAGAAGCTGTGTGATCTTCTTAACCTTTCTGTGCCTCAATTGTCTTATCTGCAAAATGGGGACATAATAATACATACTTCATAGGGCCATTGTAAGGGTTTGATGAGGTAATTCACGTACGGTGCTTAGAACCATAAAGAGAAGTCAGTGAATGTTAGCCTTTACTATGCTGACCTAGTGAGGAACCTCTTAAAATGCAATCAACCTGAACATTCTCCTGTTAGAAAATATGTACGTATCTATCATCAACATAGGAAATCTGGCAATTTCAAGAAACTATGACTAGGAAAAGAAAAGTTATTTAACATCTCACCTTCCAAAATAAGCAAATTTAATGACTGGGCATATTTTTCTGTTCTTTGTTTCTATGCATTATTTTATTTCACATGGATGAAATAAATTTATTTTATGATTTCTCATTTATCAATGGAATTTATTATTAAGTTTTCTATTTTATTACAATTCTTATGAGTCTTATTTTCATGGCCACATGATGTTCCACTGAGTAAATTAAAGCACATTTTATCTGTAATAATACTACTAATAATAACTGTCATTACTTGAGTGCCATTTAAATATCAGGCTCTACGTATTTTATAGAATTTTTCACAAATCTTTCAACAATCCCGAACGTTTCTGCTATGATCCCCACTTTAGAGATGAACCTGATGGTACACTACTCATGCCTGCCTGAGGCTGAACAGGGTGTGATTCTGAGCAGGGGTGTGATTCTGAGCAGGGGGTGCGATTCTGAGCAGGGGTGTGATTCTGAGCAGGGGTGTGATTCTGAACAGGGGGTGTGATTCTGAGCAGGGGTGCGATTCTGAACAGGGGGTGTGATTCAGAGCAGGGGTGTGATTCTGAGTAGGGGTGTGATTCTGAATGGGAGTGTGATTCTGAACAGGGGGTGTGATTCTGAGCAGGGGGTGTGATTCTGAGCAGGGGTGTGATTCTGAGCAGGGGTGTGATTCTGAACAGGGGGTGTGATTCTGAGCAGGGGTGCGATTCTGAACAGGGGGTGTGATTCTGAACAGGGGGTGTGATTCTGAGCAGGGGGTGTGATTCTGAGCAGGGGTGCGATTCTGAACAGGGGGTGTGATTCTGAGCAGGGGGTGTGATTCTGAACAGGGGTGTGATTCTGAACAGGGGTGTGATTCTGAGCAGGGTGTGATTCTGAGTAGGGTGTGATTCTGAATGGGAGTGTGATTCTGAACAGGGTGTGATTCTGAACGGGGGGTGTGATTCTGAGCAGGGGTGTGATTCTGAGTAGGGGTGTGATTCTGAATGGGAGTGTGATTCTGAACAGGGGGTGTGATTCTGAGCAGGGGGTGTGATTCTGAGCAGGGGGTGTGATTCTGAGCAGGGGTGTGATTCTGAGCAGGGGTGTGATTCTGAGCAGGGGTGTGATTCTGAATGGGAGTGTGATTCTGAACGGGGGTGTGATTCTGAGCAGGGGTGTGATTCTGAATGGGAGTGTGATTCTGAACAGGGGGTGTGATTCTGAGCAGGGGGTTTGATTCTGACCAGGGGGTGTGATTCTCACCAGCGTGTGCAATTCTGAACAAGGAGTGCGATTCTGAACAGGGCGTGCGATTCTGAGCAAGTAGTATGATTCTGAGCAGAGGCCTCTGATTCTGACCCTTGTCATTTTCTTACTGTACCATGTTGTTCCCATTTTCACTACTTTAAATAACAAGGTGAAGTATATATTTGCCTTAAGAATTTTATAGCTTATGTTTTTTTCTTCTCTAAGGGCAGTTTTGACAGATCTTCTTTAACCAACATAATTATTGTAATCAGAAGAAGGAGTGCGGCAACTCATGGTCTGAAAAAAGGGAGATGTGGAGAAAACTGGGGTCAACGCATTCTTAGGTTCACTGTGGAAATGGGGCCCCAGCCCTAACAGGTGTGTCCAAATAATGTTCTTTTCTTTCCCTTGTGTTGGTTATTAACTATTGCTACTGTTATTATTATTATTATTACTATTATTATCGTGATTACTCCTTTTCCTCAAGATATCTTCAGATCTCAATGTTGATGTCCCAGCAAAATTTCTGCTAGGACGTATTATTTCCCACTGTAAGTTGGTTTTTCACCCAGATCAGTCTGCTGTGACTTGGGCTCTGTAATTGAGCTGTTCTTGAGGCCCTGACAGATTTCCAGAGAAATCAATCCGGGCAAGCAAACATTGGGGTCCAGAGAGGTGACAGCTGCCAAGTCGGCACCTGCAGCGTGGCTGAGGGCTCCTCCTGTACAAAGTCAGGGAGGGCAGTGGAGTGTGGACTTACCTTTCAGGAAAGTACAAAGTTGGCGACTGTCACACTATACACAGATAATTGTGTCAAGTGCCAAAGGCAGCTGCTCCTTGCTTGAAGAATGAAAGAGAGAAAGGGGCCATCACAGACCATTCTCAAGACCTTTTCCTCATTAGAGAAAACTATGATTACTTTTATCTCTAGGGTTATGCTGCATTTCTAAGCCATACACTTTTCATCTTACCTTTGCACAAGAACAAAATGAGTAAGCTATGGATCTATTGTGGAGTAAGGAATTCAAATAATCCACGTCAAAAGAGAGGCCAACCTGAATAAAGGAGCTACACATAGAAAAGAAAAACTGCAGCTTAAATATTCAACTAATGAGCATTGAACTCTCTGTGTATAATTAAAAATTATACCGCTTAGAACACAATTACAAAAACAAATTGCACCTGAATCTTTTGTGTCCAATCATGTGATTATAACACAGATTAAAAAAAATTGCTGCTCATTTTCATCCACGTGTCAAGCATTAAACCCCAATGGTATTTTCAAGGGTCCATTTTTATTGTTGCAGAGAAATAATTAAGGCTATTGCAATTAACTTTCCTGTGACTCAAAAACTGTGAGTAATGTGAACACCTGCTGATATATGATGCACAGAATAATATACTGTCTTTAAAAATACTGCCAATTTAAAATAATTTGATAATTAGTGGTAAAGCACCTAGGAAGAAAATTTCTGGAACCATTGTGGACAAAACTAAGTACAACTCAGAAACTGTTAAACTTTTGTTCATAGCTTTATATGAAGGATGTCTACAACTCAGAGAGGCTAATTCATAATGATACTGGTAGATATTTAATTAAAGTACCTAGGTAATATTTAAAGCAACAGTACCTAGTTTCATTAGCTGGAATCTTGGAGAACCAAGTACAGGCTATATCTCTATGATAGCCATTCTGAAAAAAACATACTAATGGAATCAGAAACTCTAAGAATTGGTAAGACGTTGGAGGCTCTCTTTCCTGATTCTCCTCTAAAGCAGGTAGCATTTCTTCAGCATTCCTCTAATTCTGTTTGGTGAAAAACCATCTGATGGCATACTAAATTTTGAACCAGGCTGAGTATATTGCCTTGTTTTATCAAGATGACCATTAAATTTTTAATTTTGATTTTTCTCAGACACAATATGGGATAATCTAGACTTTATTTATAGTTAAAATTTCCAATCAAATCAGTGGGGGAAAAGAATACACTGGTTGTAACTAGTCTCATCATTTGATGTATGTATTGTCTTAGGAAGAAGTTGGAAGCCTATTGGTTGACAAGGAGATGTCACTGAGCAGAGTCACTAGGAAATGGAAGACTTGGATTCTGGTTTCAGCTCTGTTGCTCATCTGTTGAAGGACTTTGGGTGTCAGCGTGCATTGTTTAAGCCTCATTTCTTCATCCTTATAGAACACAGTGATACTTGCTTTGGTGAATAACACTTAAATTTGGATGGTTTTTTATTGTTTTTAAGAAATGGTGCAAGTTGGGATCAAATTTGTGTGTTTCTCATATAAACTGTTAATATCAGTCTTAAAATTCTTGTAGGTTATACCATTTATAGTGCTTTGTTGCGGGGTAAAATATTTACAAGAGGTCTCTGAGGCACAAAGCCATGAATGTGGAATGAGCTGCCTTAGAAGGAAATAAACTAGCCATTGCGGGAGGCTGAGGGACTGAGTGCCCAGATGTTGCTGAGGACGCCCACAGATCAGGCCAGCAGCTGAATGTATTGACTTGTGAGATTGCTAACAGGCTTGAGGGTCTGTGGTAGTATCTTTGAACATTGTAAAATGTTGCATAAACTAAAATATAATTGTTAAGAAAGATGAAGATTAAAATGAAATCTTCTATTAAAATAGTTTACCCACAGAGGCTGGCCCGGTGGTATAGCGGTTAAGTTCCCATGCTCCGCTTCAGCGGCCCGGGGTTCACAGGTTTGGATCCTGGGTGTGGGCCTACACACTGCTCATCAAGCCATGCTGTGGCAGTGTCCCATATACAAAACAGAGGAAGATGGGCACAGATGTTAGCTCAGAGCTAATCTTCCTCAGCAAAAAGATGAGGATTGGCAATGGATGTTAGCTCAGAGCCAGTCTTCCTCACACACACACACACACACACACACACACACACACAAGTTTACCCACAGAAATTCTGAAAAAAATATTTACCCTTTTTGTAATCCTTGAGAAAAACATTTTAATTGTTGGGTTTGGGAAATGTAGCTGGATTTTTTGCTATGTGCTACTTAACAGAGTGAGTCAAAGAGTCTACACACAATCATTTCGATGCTTTCTTTCTTACGCTTCATAGGCCATTTCACATGCTCTTCATTCCTATTTTTCAGCAACTCTAGGACATTTCAGTCATTTAGAGACAAAAGGGTGATTATGTCAGTCTTCTAAAAGCCAAAAGCAGACCTCCATATGATAATCTTTGAAGATAGGACCTTAGCCAAACTGTTCTCACTGGTCTGTTTCACAAAGGGTTGACAGCAAAACATTAATTCACTGCTCTGATTCAAATAAAGACATTATTTCTTAAAAATATAGGGAATTAAATGAAAATTCTGGAAGAGATTCTATTTTTTCAAACAAGGGATATGACAGAGGTTATCCATTTTACAGGTTACACGTAGACATCAGTCTCTCTACAGAGTACTTTATACACAGTTTACGCTTGAGGAGGTGGATGATAGCCTCTGCTAGAATATGTGGAAGAATTGGTTCTGGGTCCATGCCAGAAGGGAACCACTTATTTGGTTTGGATGACAGTTAGAGAAGAGGAGAAAATCAAAGGCAGACACTCTAGCTCTTCTGAAATATTATTGCAAAGCCATCAGGTATCAAATGCCCCTTCTGGGCCAGGCACTCTACATGTGTCATCTTCCTTGGTTCTCACTATGGCAGTTGTTATTCTCATTCCAGAAAGACATTTTGTGAAATAAAACACTGACATTTTGCACTACTTCGGGAAGCAGTGGTAAGATTGTGGAGTGAAGATTACTGGGGGTCATCATTTGGTTCGCCATAAGGAAAGACGGGGTGGCCTGGGTACACCATCTCTCCCCACAGCTCCCTGGGGCCAATCTGATGGTGTGGCTGGCTTGACCACCCTCCTTCCCAGTGCTCTCCCACGAGAAGTTCTGTCCTCCGTCAGTGACAGTGACTCCCAGACAGAGGAGGGCTGGTCAATCAGGAACATCCCATCGCATGTGTTCCTTTCTCCATGGTCCAATTTAACCCACCATCAGTAGAAATTTTGAAAAGTATGTTTTCCCAACAGGGAACTTCCTTGTGACATAAATAATCTCTGTCACCAGCAGTCTCACCACAGGCAGAATTCTGACATATGATGGAAAGTGGGACTAGACGACTTTTCCCTCCCTTACCTCCATCTCAGTATTTCTTGATTATATTAGCCGAAAAGTGAACAGGATTAGTTACTTTAACCCACTGGCTTCTTGGAAATAGCCCAGTTACTTTCTCAGATGGCTTAGCTTGGTTCAAACCTAATCATTTGCTAAGCCAAAGTGGCGCAGAAATACGTGAAAATCACAACCAGGAAATATTATTTTCATGCAACCTAACTGAAACAAAATAGATAGGAACTGATCTTGTGCTATACAAATCACACTTGAAAAAACACAGTAAGTGGGTTATTATCTACTTTCAAGACTTTCTTTTTAGATTTTTGTTTTCAGTAAAAGTCACACATAATATTTCATTCTTATAGTGATTTAGATGAAATAATCAACCAGATATCCAGCACATATTTATTGTAGTGAGCCTGACAATCTAAATTATCTAAATGCAGATCTAGAAAGAAATGAATTTTGCGTGTAAGGGCAGCAATACAGGGAGGGTGGAATGCTGGCCTGTGGGGAAACCATCCAAGCTTTGATGCATGAATTGGGCTCAGTGGAGCCAATTCCAGGTGCAGGCAGTTTTCATGAGAAACAGGAGAGGACAGTGGAATTCAACTCTCCAGTGTCAAGACAATAAGTTAAATCCACAGGGGCCGAGGTACAGGGCCGTGAATTCGGAATCAAGAAGAGGAGATCAAGAGAAAGTTGATCAAAAGGGTAGATGAGGTATTCCTGAGTCTGCCCCAACATAATGAATCCCTTGCAGGTATTTGGTGCCCAGGAAATATTTGTTGGATGAATGAATGGATGTGTGAAGAAGGACGGCCTGAGAGATTTGCCTTTTGAGATCTATGGGACCTGATAATAGGGTGCATTGGCTGGCATTCAAAGGTGAGAGGTCGCAGAGCAGGCGGTGAAGTAATAGATCTGATTCCTGCCCGTAGATGTGTAAATGAGGCACAAATGTAAGTAACCACAGTAGAGGGTTTTCTGCAAATTAGACATCAAGAAAGTGTTCATGGAGACAGGTGGAGGATGAGAGGGAGATTTCAAAGCATGATTTGGGGAAGAACATTCCAAGGTGGAGGGAAAGTAAGGAGTGAAAATATGGCAGTAGGAGAATAAAGCATAAGAAAATAGCTTAATGCAGCCAGGGCATGCAATGTGTGTGAAGAGGGGTGGCAAGAAGCTAGGAAAGCAATCTGAGACCAGAATGGGGATGCCTTGAATTCTAGGCCGAGGACTTTGAGCAGAATATGTACCAATCACTCCCTCTTCTTATCAGAACAGATGTGAAACCTAGGGAGAATATCCGAGTAATTCTACGAAGTGTTCGGCGTGTGTTGTATCATAACAGAACATTCATAACTGACAATTCTCTCTGAAGGATGGAAATGTTGAAGCATTACCAAACAAATGAAAAAGCAAAAGGCAGAAAAATTAAATTATTACACAAAAATTCTACAAGCTGTGTCTATTTTCTTTCACAAGGATTGTAAAATATAAAACAGGACAGTGTTACAAATAAATGCAAAGCAAACAGGCCACGTACAAATGGTGATGGCATTTTTTTTCCCATCTTAAATCCCTTATGGAACAAGGCAGATTTTTTAAAATCCTCTAGGTGTAGCATTTATAATGTGATGCATTGTTATAAAATACTTAGTGAATAACAGTTAGATACCTTACACTCTTTACCAACAGAAATACTTCACAGATTGTTTACGGGACACATTTCTCTCTTCCATGCTGAAAACCAAAATCTTATTTAGTGGGAAATTTTGTGTCAACATTTGGAGGATTCCTTACAATTAGAAAGCCCATTTTTGCTAGAATCATCCTAGTTGAAAATTGCTCTTATTATTCTTATTTTCCCAGTCTGTCTGCACAGGCAAGGAGCATAGGGAGCAGAGGAAGCAGAGAAAAGAAAGAGGAGAACTTAGTCCAAATAACGATAATGAAAAGGTGACTATTTAGCTAACCAGCTGCCTTTGCCTTAATGAGGACACATAATTATTTTTAGGGGAAAATGTAGCAAAGTTGGAAATGGGTGTTGTGACAGCCAAGGTCTAGGAGGTACGGTGCATGAAGGGGCCTGGACAAGTCCAGCCAGTGCAATTGCACGTTCCTGCAGATGCTTTCTTGGGAGACATTCCTGCTTTAGCAAGAAACGTATCAGAATCTTCTTGCCTTCGTTCATTCAGTGTGCAATCTTTTAAATGGTGTGGAGTTTGCCTGGACGTCTTGCTTGGAATCTAGACTCTCCCATTTATTTCTGCTTTTCTTTTAACCAACTTCTTACTGAGTTTCTGACCTCCTCTCTCATTTTTTTCTTGGAATTTGTGCTTTCTAGTTCTCAGATTGCTGTTTTCCGCCTCCTTTCTGCTCTGCCTTGACTTACTACGCCTGCTGCATAATGCAGATTTGTTAAGGATTTGTTGAACAAGTAGACCGGTATGGCATTGATGTTTTCTTTGACGCACCTAATTGTCTGGAGACCCCAGACAGTCCTCCCACACCTCCCCGGCTTGCATCTAATCTCGCCCAGTGGACTGTGCTCAGCACGTACCTTGTCTGGGCCTGATACTCTTTTTGTTTGTCTGTTTTGTTTTGCCTTTTATCTGGTTTACCACTGGAATACTGGGCTGATTATAGTTGACTTTGCTGGTGGTCAAACATAGGCTTTCTGGTGCTGACTCCTTCGTCAGGCCTAGGACCAAGGATAGGTCACTTAAACTTGCAGTATTTCAGCTTTCTCATCTACAAAACAGAAATGTCCCAATGCTCTCTAGGATTCTGGAACTTCTAGTTCTAACATCTTGTCACGATAAGAATTTCCTCTAAATTATTCCTGTTCCATCACAGTGTTTGATTACTTAAGTTCGATGACATCGAGGTGAATGGCCATGTTTCCTTTTTGCTGTAACAATGACTAATGACTGTATGGCATTTTTTTTGTTTTTAGGTTTTCTTTTTTGCTTGAAGGAAGTATCGTGGGGATAACATTTTGAGTTTTCTCTTATCTGCAGGCTGGTTTTCTCATTCTACTTCATCAGTCGTTATGATTCCAGGAAAGGGGACAGGATACATCTCCTTTGGGATGGAGGACATGATGACACAGGACAAGTGTCTTCTTTACAGGCTCCTTCTGGCCTGTGGATCATGGGAAGGGGAAGGAAGGCAGCCCCCAAGCCTTTGCATGCTGCATTAATCCCATGCGGAGCCCACACTTTAGAAACAGGGAGCTGTGTTGGATGGATGAGATCGAAGCTGAAAGCACGTAGGCTTTTGCCCATTTGCCCGCTGGGATCTAGGAATGCACCAGAGCCCCTGCAGCCATGTCGGAGTAAAGAAAAGGGCAGTTTGGAGTCTGATTTTAGCGATCATTGCCCTGTTTTGACCTTGGGTGGCCTGAAAGGGTCTCAGAGTTCTCACGTACCCAGAGGAGAGACTGCTGTCAGAACCACTAGGTGAACACCCAGGGGGCTTGCCATAGGGGCTGTCAAGACCCCATCGTCAAGAGCTGCAGGGCAGATGGAATGGGACACCTAGTGCCTGTGAGAGCCAATGCAGGGCCATGTCAGCAGCTGAGAAGGGGGTCAGGCCTGACAGAGACAAGCCCCATCTTGAGATGTCCAGATGCGGAATTCAGGAGCAGACGTGAGCAGCATGAACAGGAACCAGAACCCTACATTTCCTTCCCACTCCTATGGAGGCCAGCAAGGGCCCAGACAGCAGTCCCAGTGCCTGACGGGCCACAGACCTCAGGCCTGTGTTGCCTTTGCCCACCCAGGGACGCAGTAAGCTCATGCATCTCCCACCAGCCAGGTGCCATTGTGGCAGGACAAGCAGAGGAGGGAGCATACTCCTGAAACAGCAGCTGTAACAAGGAAGGAGGTAGTTGGAAACCATAAGACACTGCTGTCATGTGAACCGGCAAGTTTAAAAGGCCTTTCCCCTCCGTGCTGTCCAGCAGGGCTGATGGGGTGGGAGATTAAGGAAAGAAAGATCAATAGTAGAAAATCAACAAGACAGACGTTCTTTGCGCACCTCAGGGGAAGAGAGTACAGCGTCAATCCAGCCATGGATGGGTATTAAGAGGAAGCTGGCCTGCCCTTACTTTTCCACCCAGTAGGTGCATCTGCCTGCTCGTCTTTCTCTGCAACATCTCTCTGGCAAGTGGCCAGAGCCCCATCATGGTCGGGGAGGAGAGAGAATTACAACTTCCCCCTGGGCCAACAGTGCACAGAAGGGATGGGGTGGGGGCTGAAGACTCAGGCAATGATACTGTGGTCCCTGTCACATGTCTAGTTGAGGCCCCCTGTCTGCAGAAGTGTTTTCCTGTTAAAGTGGCACACGGAGTAAGAGAAAGAGGTGGCTGTGATGTGCTTCTTGTTATTGCTGTAGAGTCGTGTCCGACTCCCAGCGACCCTGCGTGTGGCAGGGCTGAACCCTGCCAGGTCTTTTGCACCATCCTCTCGTCTTCCGGCACTGTATCAGACAATGCTCAGCTGCTATTCATAGCGTTTTCATGGCCGTTTTTTTCAGAAGCGGGTGGCCAAGTCCTTCTTCCTAGTCTGTCTTAGTCCGGAAGCTCTGCTGAAACCTGTCCGCCATGGGTGACCCTGCTGGTATCTGAAATACTGGTGGCACGGCTTTCAGCAACATGCAGCCACCACAGTATGACAACAGAAGATGGGTGATGTGGTTCCCTGACCAGGCAACGAACCCAGGCCACAGTGGTGAGAGCGCCGAATCTTAACAACTAGACCACCAGGGCTGGCCTCTGATGGCCTCTGATGAGTTTTCTATTTTGGACATACAGATGATCACTAAAATTTACACTTAGATTTTCTTGGGTGGACATGGAAAAGCGTAACAGATCCATTATTGATCTACTAAGGAACAGGTCTGGTAAAAGTAGGAGTCTTGTATAATAAATTTGATTCTAAAATCTCTTAGAATTGAGATGAATTTGTTTTTTAAAAAATCCCAAAAGATAATTAATAAAATAGAAAACGTCTTTTCATTCCTTGTCACAACTGCTATGCCAGGAAATGACATTGGCAATCTCATGCTTAGAAAAGACACGCTACAGTGGGACAGGAGAGAGATGAGGAGGGAAAGAAATGTAGCTTTGAAAATTCCCCTGCATTGGAATAATTTACTTGGCATAGCCTAGTGTTCTCATAATAAAAAGAATAACTATCGTTCTCCTCTCCCCATGAGGCAAAACAGATGCTGTCTCTATGACGAGGCGTTCACTTTTCAGCCGAGCAGCCATTTCTACAGCCAAACATCTCAACAGCAAACTCATTCCTGGGCAGATTTTCCCCTGTGCCCAGGAACAGTGCACTCTGAGGCAGGTGGCCGTTGTGCTTGCTTTAGAGCAGCAGCTGGGATGGGAGTGTGCTTGGAGCGGGGTGGAGAGGGAGGGAGGGAGGGAGTGGGGGTGAGAGAGAGATTCATTTCCCTACTCAGAACTGAGCTCATGCTATAGTACTGGAGACAAGAAATGGAGACGCAGCATTTAGAGTGGAGAGTCCACCTAGTGTTCTCTACTGAGAACAGAAAAGAGGGCCTGGCCTTCATCTGTAAAGGACAACTTGAATAAAAGGAAGAGCGTGTGCAGTTCCTCTCGGCCTCCCCTGCAGAGGTAGCCGAGGCTACATGACCTGGGAATACACATGCCCATCAGTCATGCACTAGAACTTGCAAAGAACAGGGAGAGGTGTTCCAGCCTCTGGGACTTACGAGCTGGTGGGGAAGAGAATGACGTCTGAGTTGTGCTTCCGGGCTTCCGGGCTCACAGATTCCTTTCTTGTGTTCTGTCGCATCTGTTCCTCACACTAACCCTGCGACATTGCCCAGACAGGTGTTATTGTTATCCTCCTAGTACTGATGAGAAAATGGAGGGTCCTAGAGCCAACTAACTTGCCCACTCATCCCACCTGTAAGTGGTAGAGATGGGATTCAACTCAAGCCTGCCAACTCCAAGCCTTGGACCCTTTCTGCTACATCATGCTGCCTCTTACAACGTAAACCCAGGGCATCCGACTCCCTCTAGGGAGTCTCTAGGCCTGGTAGCTTTCATAAACCTGGTCCCTGGGAAAACCGAGGAGACATGATGTCGATGGGGTGGGTTGAGTTGAGGTGAACGTGTGATTCTGCCTCTCCAGGCAACAGGCCCTGCTTGGACCCTCCAGACACTTTCCACTAGCTGAGCGCAAAGCTAATTAGAGCACAAGACTTCTGGGGAATGTGAATAAGGGTGCAAAACACAGTCTATCTTGTGAGGTCCAGGAGAATGTTCTGCCACTTCATTTTGTTTTGCCTGTTACGGACAAGTGGAGACTTATCTGAGGTTGTCCTCCCAGCAGTGCTTTCTCTACAACAGAGAAGCACATCGGCTCTCCTGCTTCCTCCCTTTCTTTCTGGGGTCCAGTCGTGTTTTACTCGAGAAGGTGGATTCAAGCACTCCGATGTAAGGGGGGCAAAAACACGTTGCCAAGAGGGCTGACATCCTGTTTCTAACGAACTCTTCTCCACTGATTCCGTATATTATTCTATGTGTTTTGAGCATTTTTGGTCTTTAAGATTTCCATCTATTTTCCTGATTGATTCCTTCTTCCATGGAGAATAAATATCGGAAAAAGAAAGGAAAATCAAAAAGGCACAGTATTCGACAGATACCTGAGGACAGCTGGTTCCGGAGATCTGTCCTCCCCTTTGAAAGGACGGAGGTGAGCAGGGCGGCTCCAGGCATGAAGTAGGCGAAGGCGTCCTCACTGCTGTCACCTCTCCTTTGTGCAATCACTTCCACACTTTCACCTTCTACTCCTTGCCCCCAGGATGAAAAAATTCTCTTTTGACCAGGGATTAGGAATTCCTACTAAGTTAAAGATCTGATTTGACAGACCTCTCCAGGATATTTCAGTTTGACAAGAGGACCCTAATGAGAGCAGTGCATAGCTGCAGGGAGTGGATCTTGGACATGGGGACAGGGGAGAGGTCTGTGTGATCCACCCTGGCTGTAGTTAGGAATGGGTTGGACTGGAACAGACCCCATCTCTGGGGATATGTTCTTACTACAATCCTGGATGGCCTGAGAGAGATGAAAGGCTTCTAAGGAGCGGGGTCATTCTGCTTCCAAAGACAACTAAACATTTCCAAGACGGTCCTACGTGGATCTGGACCAAATTATAAAAAATAAAAAATATGTTCCCTCTTTCCTTTTCCATATAAACTAGAATCACGATAGGAGACCTTGTCCAGAAAACACCATTGCTGTCTCCCTGCATGGAAGTCAACCACGTAACCAATGGCATAAGATTTCTCAACTCCAACACTATTGGCATTTGGGGTTGGATAATTCTTTGTTGTGTGGGCTGTCCTGTGCAATGCAAGATGTTTAGAAGTACCCCAGGGCTCTATCCACCAGATGCCAGAACACCTTCCCCTACTCCCTGCACCCGACATTGTCTCCAGACATTGCCAAATGTCCCCTGGGGGGAAAGTCTCCCTGGCTGAGAACCACTGCTAGAGTCACAGACTGGTAGACAAGTACTCAGCCTTTCAGTTACTCAGTTTTCACATCTGTGCAATGGGGATAAACAGGATTGTTGTGAGGATTAAACAGAACAATGCACATTGAGGGCTTTGGGTGGTGCCAGGCACAGGTGCACACTCAGGGAAGATTTGTTGGATCCTTGGCAGCAGCACAGTCTTTTAGATTCTGTTGATATCTGTCCCCTCAGACAGGTTTGTTTGTGCCACTGGAGAAGGGAAACATCAAAGCCATAAGCTTGAGGTATGTGAGCTCCTCCAAGCTCAGAAACTTTTTCTGAGGGTGGGGCAATGAATCTGTGGGGGGCATGCCTCACACCTCTCACGCCCCAGCAGTAGTGCATGCTTCAAAGAGTGTCACCTGCCAGGATATGCTCAGTTTCCAACTTGTCAGGCAAAACCCCAATTAAGAAGGGAAAAGAAAAGAAAACCCCCAGGAAACTTAGAGATCATATCACGTGGCAGAGAATGTGGTAATTCTGGAGGAAACTTGTTTATCAGAAGGTGAAATATTCATGAAATATTCACTCCACACACAGCCCCTAGTTTCAGTGTTGTGATGACTCATCTCCCAGATTCATTTCTCTCCTAAGAAAGGCTGTCACACTGCAATGCTGCAGGGACACGCAGAATGGAGGAACCAAGCCTTTTATAGCCTGTGCATGGCATCCTCAACAATGAGGAGATTAAACTTACCACTGTCATGAAAATGGACTTGCTGCCGAGCAGTCTTCTTGGGATGGTTTATTACAGACTGGATTAACCTCAGGCTGTTCACCCCTCAGCACAAAATTTTGGCCGAGAGATGAGAATGCACAATGAGAACACAAAGGGACAATGCCCGAAAGACAGAGGACCATCTCTGCAGGGAAAGAGCCCAAGTTTGGCTTAGGCCTAGTATGGGTGTCTAGGTGACGATGAGGAGGAAAGGTGGCCCACCAAGTCCCCGGTCTCCTGGGGAAGATGGCTTCAAGATTACTAGCATGCTCAGTGCCATTTCCATTCTTGTCCTCAAAGAGAGGCAGGCCCCCCTCCATGGAGCTGTCCCTGTGCTCTGTGGAACTGGGCGACAGCGGCCAACTGGGGCGGCAAATGTAGCGAGTCGACAGACCCAGCTGCAAAGTGTTTGCCAGGTTTGACTGGGCCATTTAAGGAGTATTCTGCATGTTTCCCTGCTTCGGTCCCGGACATGCTAAGCGTTCCTCCAGTGCTGCCCATCGTCTGTGCTTAGAGATAGGTAATCAGGCCTTCAGCTTCCTACCTTGCCCAGCAGGTGAGCGGCCATCTACACGCTGAGCAGTAGACACACATCCAGTGTTCCCTATGCTCTGATGAAAGATTTACCCAACTCCATGGCCTTCCCCATGGTGCCTCAGACCCTCCTACATCAGGGATTTTTAAGCAGCTGTTTCTCTCGTTTGGAAATTTCCCTCCTTCTGTGTCTAGACACATTCTTCACAGTCTAGACGGAAACCCAACTTCTCCAGGAAGCCTTTGATGGTGATCCCAGTCTGTGATAACTTTTCCTCCTGGTCGCCCGCATGTCCTGCACCGATTCACCACAAACCTGCCTCTCTCATGGTCACCTTAGAAATGATGTCCATCTTGTTTTATGTCTTTCTGTCTAAAATGCAAGTATTGTGCCTTATACTTTTTTGGACACCCCTAGACCAGCATATGGAAGAGGCTCAGTATTGATTGCTTTGTAAAATGGCCTTTCTGAGATTCTGGGAGAAACTGGGTTGCACATAGTCACTGAGAACTATCAGCGCAGTGTGTGTGTGTGTGTGTGTGTGTCTATGTGTGTGTATGTCTGTATATGTATCTTTATGTATGTGTGTCTGTATGCCTGTGTTTGTCTCTGTGTGTCTGTGTTTAATTCTTTGTGTGTGTGTCTGTGTCTTTGTGTGTGTACTATATGTGTGTCTATGTGCCATATATGTGTGTGTCTGTGTATGTGTCTTTGTGTGTGTGCTGTATGTGTGTCTGTAGGTGTGTGTCTGTATATATGTCTTTGTGTGTGTGTGTGTGTCTGTGCTGTATATGTGTATGTCTGTATATATGTCTTTGCGTCTGTGTCTTTGTGGGTGTGCTGATTACAGCCACTTCTTGATCCACCTCGGGAAGTAGGTTTAGATAGCTGTGGTTTAGACAGATCTTCTCGAGTATCTACAGCCTTGTTACATACGACAGTGACCTAGAGTGGTTTGATTTATGGGTCCCTGTCTTTCCCCTGGTAGCCTGTGAGTGCGAGGACAGGAACTTGACCTAATTCTCCTCTGCATCCCCAGGACCCAGCACAAAGCCAGCACACAGTAAATACTGGGTAAATGTTGATCAGAACGGAATGAATGCATTTGCAGGAAACATCATTCTCTCCCCGCTCCATCCTGCTCCCTTGGCCCACAATAACAAACAGGAAGACCTCTCTTTCTGGAGTTTTAGAGGAAAGTAGTTCCCTCCTTTCCTTGCCCTGCTCTGGTCATCCCCAAGAGAGGAGACAAGTCGTCCTATTGTGAGACGGGGAGAGGGAGCTGGAACTGACTGGCTGCCATCTTTGGGTGGTCTTTTCTCCAGAACAGCCTGTCCTGGGTCACACCCACTCCTCTTCCCTGTGGACAGGCCTGTCGTGGCCGGCTCTGTCTGAGTTGGGGGGAGGTGGAATTCCAGGGGCGGGTGCAGATGCTCTAGTATGTCCCCAGGTGCAAGCTACATTTTTCCAGTTCAGCTTCATTCACCACAAACCTGATATTTTTATCTCCATCTGTCTGCCTCTGAGGCTTTCTCAGTTGGTTCTGACCTCTGAGCAGGAAAAGGAGTCATTATGACCAACACTCTCAACATCTCACCAGGTGTGAGGAGATCACATCCTGAAAAGTGAATCAATCGCTGGGCTTTCTTTTCCCTGCTTCCTCATGGGCGTCCCTCGCCCAGCCAGCCTGAGACCCTCACATCACCTTGAGGACACTCAGGCTGCAGTGGCCAGGCTAAACTGTAGCAGGGCTGATGCTTCTGGACTTCAGAAAGAGGAAGAAAGTGACAAACTTTCCTGAGCATCCCATTTGCCGTGGGCTGGCCTCCAGTTTCTTAGAGGCTGAATATTTGCAAGGGGTCCTAAGCAACCACTTTGAGACTCTGGTTGAGGAGGGGTTAGGAAGAAGTATGAGTGTAAATATACAGGTATGCAGAGTTTTGGAAGGAGAGTTTATGTATTAACCATGCCCTTTATTTTCTATATTCCCATGCTTTGACATCTTGGGGCCTTGTTGACTGGAAGGACTGTTCCTCCCAGAGTTATCACGTTCATGGAGATAGCAAACAACTCCCCTGCAAGTTCTCCTTTGTATACAAGCCACTAATCCAGAGCCCACACTCCCACCACCTCCTCTATTGGTCTTTCACTCTGGGGCCACTACCCTTCTGCCCTAATCATCCGGGGCCAGGTACCAGACAGCTAGGGACAGCCCGTATGCCCCAGGGCCCACTGAAAAGATTTAAAATAACCAACCCTCAGCTTCCTCTGCCTCACCTGTTTCTTCCTGTGGAAACGACAATAAAGGCTCTGGTCCATGTTTTCCCCTCATTTCCTCTGCCTCCCGTTGACCCTGATGCTTCCCCATGTGGACTCCATGGCGGCGTGGTGTGCCCCCTCCTCTTGGAGGATAAGAAACTGTTGTTCAATGGTGGTCCTATCCTGATCTGTTGGCCTTGCCTATACCCAAATAATAATAAAACCTGTATTTTAGAACAGTTTAGAATTACCGAACCAAGAAGAAAGCTGAGAACGGAAGAGCAACGCCGTAGCCACCTCTGTAGGCTCCTCACTATGCCGAGCGCTGCTGTAAGCCCTGCACAGGCCCTGGTTCGTTTAGTCTCCATACAACTCCCGCTATTAAGACAGGCATGTTTCAAATGAGGAAAATGGCTGGGATCAGAGAGGTTAAATGACCTTCCCAAGGTGACACATCCGGGGAGAGGAAGAGAAAGGACGGAAGACGCTACATATTTTCTGAAAGGAAAGAGAATGGTGGAAACAGCTGTGGGCTGACTTCAAAGCGAAGATTCTTGTATTTATGAGAAGAATTGGAAATCACTGTAGCATCTTCAGATAAGCCATCCAGCTCTTGCACATTAAAGATTTCTGCCCCGGCTTTTTAATAAACGGTAATGAAACCCCATGGATTGGCAAGACTCCCATCAAAAGTCTTCTGCTTATCAACCAGAGACAGGACCAAGCTTTCACAAATCCCTGCCGATTTCAGACTCCCATTCTCACAGCCCAGACATCTCAGGAGATAAGTGAAAGCACTGAATCCTATCAAGTCCTTTCCTGAGCAACACTTCCTCATCGTCTCGCTGGGCTCCTATTACTTAAAAGCTCCAGGGAGTGAGTTGTGAAAACCCCAAATCCGTTTTACAGTTGAAAGTCAACGATAATGCCTCCCTACTCTGAGGAAGCCAAGAACTAAATGTCACAAAAAGTGAACTCCACAAACTCCAGCTTTGTTGAAATTATGTCAAAATAAGGAGTTGAAAATTCAAGTTCCGTCACTGCTCCCTACTTCCCTCCCTCTTTTGTTTTGCTCTAAGACAACTTCACAATACATGGTGCATTTGCTTTTTTGCCAGATTCCTTGTAACTTAAAACCAATTGACTTCAGTCTGATTGATATGTGTGGTGTAGTCAGCCAAGGGTTTCTGAATCCATATAAACAAATTACCATACTTCAAAAGATACTCCAGAAGAGGAAGCATTAGGGTTTCCAAGTCCAGTGTGAGCTGATGGTTACAGTCACATGGCAGGCTCTGCAAAAGCGACCTTGGCTAATGGCCATTTGACCCAACCTGCTGGAACCGGCTAGGTCTGCCTGTCTCATGGGTTAAATACTTCTTCTTCCAGGAAATCCTACGTAAGCTTTTGTTTATCTGGGAAATTCAGAGAAATCTTTCCTTCCAAAAAGCATGTTTGAGGCCTGCAGAGTCCAGACAAGAGGATACTTTGCAATAACTCTTACAATTTTTCCCGTCCATGGACCATCCAGTTGGGGATGTACATTCTCATCTCAGTGCACAAGGAATTGATGTTTGCCAATGATGTCCCTGGGGAGGGGCCAGCATCCTGGGGAGTCAGACCTTGAATCAACCATTTCTGGAGCTGGCAATTACCAGGTGGAGCTATGCAAATTTGCCATTTTGATAGTTTAAAAATGTCAAATATTAACAGTTTTGTAGGGTTGGACTTATTCTACAGCATCTCCTCCGTCTTGTTATTACTGTTATCTGGATGAGAGGCTGACCAGCCATCTGGGTTTGCCTGGGATGTCCCAGTTTTAGCACTGAAAGCCTACACCCAGGGAGACCCCTCCATTCAGGGCAAACTAGGGTGGTTGGTCACCCCGCTGGGAGACGAGGTTCAAGCTCCTCAGCTTGGTGTCCTGTCTACATCCTCTGCTCCATCATGGTTTCATTAATAAGGTTAAACATAATACGGTCATTAGGTGTTGACCATTGTACGTGACCTCATCTAGTCCTCAAAATGGCCCTCGGAGGCTCAGAGAAGTCAGCTTGTCTTCCCCAAGCTCTCCTATATGGTAGGGAGGAGCTTTCCTCCACTCTTGAACCTCGGCACCTGTTATATGCCAGCCACTCTGCCAGGCCCTGAGATCGGAGTGGTGACGGGACAGATCAGGCTTCTGCCACCAGAAACAGAAAACTGCCGAGACACTCCTGTATAGTCATTGGATAGAATTCTTTTGAAAATGCAGGAACACAGAGACTTGAACTTCAATCTCTTCCTGGATTTGGGGACACAAGCAGCTCAGAGGTCTTCCCATGGGTGTGAATCCTGTGGTGGTTCAGCGTGTGGAGAGGGTGTGCAGAGTCAGAACCCACTTATAAGGAAACCCTCGGGGCTCACTCCACTCTCGTTTGTCTGGGGGGCGTGGTCAGATTGAGGTCCACTCATTGTGTGGTCTGTTTGCCGAGCAGGCACTGCCTGAGCCTGTTGGCCACGGCCGGGCGAGAGCTCTGAAGGTGAGACCAAGGCAGGAAAGTCGGGTGCTGCTGAGCCCCACACCAGAATGTTCTGGATGGACACATGCATCGATATTTCCTTCAGCATCTCTCCCCATGGATTGCTGCTCTTATGAACAGCTTTTCACGGGGGTTACTGGTACTTAATATTTTACTGAAAAAGAAAACTTGTCAGAGCAATAAAACAATTCTTTCAAAGATAGCCAGCAACCTCTTGATATGATCAGCTGTATTCCACGTGGACGTGAGGAGCCACAGCACAAACAGGGAGCATCTTTGTGGAGAGTCCAGTATACTTGAGGACTTAGGGAATTTTCTCAGGTTTATAAAGAGGCAGAGTAAGAAAACATGAACATAAAGAAAAATTCTTATGAATGTTTAATATAAAGCATGCAGAACTAACAATTTGGAAGTTACTTCAGGGTCTACTCCTAGGCTCTCTGCATAAAGTTTGAGGAGCACAGAACCAGATCAACGTAAGAAATCATAGGAAGCTGTGCTCACGTCATTCAATTATCCTCTGAACTTGGTTTCATCTGATATTCTCTGTAAACATTTTCTCTTTTGTCATCTGAGTCACCAAGCACGTGGAATCCATTTTGTGGAGATGAGTTACTTTTAATTAAAAACTGTAAGGCACTGTGAGTGATCAAACATATGATTACGATTTTCTAAAGATTTTGGATACGAGGTTTTGAAAACATTTTTTAATGTCTACACATAGTAGAGGTTTGAATTAAACTATCTTATATTTCACAGTCATTGTAGTTTGGTCTCTAACATTACGTAAATTATCATTGAATACAATTCTCCTTAAACAGCTAGAATACTTGGTTGATTTTAAATGACTAATTATTGTTATAATTATTATGCGAGAGTATAAGGCACTTTCTGCCTTAAAAATAAAGTATGGCAGAGCTTCCTGTGGTTTGCAATTCAAATTGGATAGCTCAGACTCATTGACAAGCAGGTCAAATCACTTTTTAGAAAGGGGCTGCTTTTGCTCATCTCTTGGCTTCACTTGGTAGAAAGAATTATTTAGGGCTCAGTGTTGGCTGTAAGTATACAGTAGGAGTTGGGCTCAAGTTTGGTCACAGTTCAGTTGGCTAAACTGTTAGCCTGGCGTTTGGAAGCTTGAGTGTCAGAAACTATAGCCATCCCCTGTAAGGACAATGTGATTTCCAAGTCCAAAATCCTGAAGAAGTTTCTGTGACATTGAACAGGCTCTGTGGAGGAGGGCACATTAAGTCTGCAGGTTCCTGTCTCCTCACAGCTGCCTGAGTCTTTGAGAGGATGTTGTTTGAATGGATTTATGCTTTTATACTTCTTAGATTGTTTTGAGGAGGTGTCCCTGGCAAATAGGTTTTTGTTTGTTTCTCTTCTCCTCTCTGTGTAAAGATTTCCTATTCTTTGAAGCATCCCATGTTTTGTGATTATCGTCTTTGTCAGGAGAGAGCAAGTTAATAGATAATATACACCCTTAACATTTTCTACATTCTAAACTGGCATTTTGTTGTGATTTTGTGTTTTGTATTGAGTCTTAAGTGACAGTGCTATTATGCAAGTTAATCAGCACTTAACAATTATTAAAAACTAAGTTAGAGTCAAACACCAAGACAGAATTGTTATTTGAAATTCAAGTTATGGATATTTTTCTTTGATTTTTATGGATTTTGCAATTTGTAAACAAGCAACATTTCAATAGTCATTTTCTCAGTAAGAGATGATATAGCATATGAAACATTTCAGCAATCCAGGAGACTCTATTCCTCATTTTTTTTTTCAGGAAGGTGTTTTATTTACAGGTAATCAAAGGAGAAGTTTGTTTCCACAGAGAGGTATGGGTAGAATATAAAATCTAATTCTGAGTATCAACTAAGGAGGAATCACTAAGCGGTACGTTGGTGCAGAGACGTGCATTTGAAAAGGAAAAATGTGAGGGAGAATTATTTCCAATTACATAAGTTACCACTTGCCCAACAAAAAAGAAATTAAGAGTCATCCAAGATAGTTATACACCTGAGTTTCTACTATTTTGTAGATATATCTCGGGAATTAGACTACAGTAACAAGTGAGAGAAATAGACAGTGGAGGAGGAACGGGAACTGCGCCACAGCGGCCGCTGTGTGGTGCAGAAACGGCTGTGCTCCAGCCTCTCGGCAGAAGCCGCCATGATTCTTTGAATCATGTTAAGAGAAGGGAAAACTGCTCTGGAGTCCTAGAGAGTCTAGCTTTGAATTTAGGCTCTACCATCTATGGATTATAGCAATTTAAGACAGTTACCTAACTTCTTTGAGGCTCAGTTACCTGCTCTACAAGATGGATGTGAACAACATGTACCTTGAGGGTTTTTGAGAGAATCAAACAGGGTTGTATCTCTAACACCCACACCCTGGTTTCCCACACGTGGTGGGCTCGCACCATCAGGGACTATTATTGCACAAATACTCCAGCTCCTGAGGAGCAAGCCCCGACGCTGAACCACAGGACCCGCCAGAGAAAAAAATGAATCCATTCACCTCCCAAAACAAAAATTCTTAACTTATTCAACTTTCTTAATATTACTCAATCTAATAGTTATTCATAACTGACATTTGATATGTAATTAAAATATTCAAAAATCTGAAATTTGTCTTGGTGTTAAATAACAATAGCGACAGTAATGAAAAAAATAACAGGTAAACATTGTCCTTTGGTTGACTTTGGCTAACTTTAAGGGGTGTTAGTATCATACGACTTTAGTAGTAATCATTATTATTACTCTATGTATCAGTCTTGTTCCAGTCAGGAGAGAAAGCACACAAATTTGAACATGGAAAGGTTAAGGCAAAGAGTACTAACTGCAACAAGGGATTGGGGGAATGAGAGAAGCAAGTAAGAAGTGATGAGAACTCGAAAGAACACAGGCATGGCAGCTCCAGGAGCAGCCCTACTCCCAGGGCTGAGGTGAACACCCAGGGGAAGCTGAGGTCCAGACCTCATTGGGAGGGCACACCTGTGGCTCACTGGATGACACATGGGTCACTGTGGTGCCACACTGGTGGAAGTTGCTGAACATCCACCCTCTGGAACTTGCTGGAAATCTTTTCTCTGGGGTGCTGCGGAAAGCTGTTTGTGGGGACATCTCCCTGGAGGCTGTGAGCCTCTGCCACAGAACTGCCATGTGGGTGCTGCTCGAGGAAGATGCTGGGTGCTGCTGGTCACTCTGCCTGCAGGAGCCGGTGCTGGGGGAGCTGCCTGCACTGCAGGAGCCTGCGGGAAGCAGTAGCAAACCGCTCCTGGAATGTTTCTTCAGTGTATTTACTGACAAAGCTTAATACCATACCAGCTGGCAAAGCAAAAATATTTAAGAGGCCCAGAACCATTTTCACACAGCAGGCCAAAAGGGTGAATCCAGAGCTGAGGGCCAGTAAAAGGAGAGCACCATCAGAGAGACACCTTTCCAGGAATACAGGCAGAACACGTGGTGGGACTCACGGAACAAGAAACTATAATGGTACAAGTGCATGAGATCTCACCCCTCACTCCTTACAGAGAGCCTGGACTGCCTTGTTTTTTGCCTTTTTGTATATTTCTTTTCCTTGGGAAGCGTGAATGGAGGGACGCTGTAAGAAACAACTTTATGAAATTTGGGTTATGGCTATGAAAGTATTGTTAAGTTATTATTCATCATGCTACACAGGGTGTTCAAATGAGAAGTCCGTGGAGAATTTTCTCTCTGGCTGCACTTCTCTTGAGCGGTGTGTCATGTTTCCCTTAAGACGGGAAGAGCAGTCGGGCGGCACCTGCCCGGTTAGTGCTTGGCGCACAGTCATCACTGGGTATTGACTTGTGCAACTGACAAGATTCAGAGGAGGTTTAAAAGAAGAAATTAACCAAGGGTGGAAATTTAAAAAGCAAACATAAATGAGACTAATACAAGTGTTGATAATACAAATATACTTCCCCTGGTAGAACATAAATTTTGCCCTAAGCTTTCTTTCCAGCAGCTTTGTGAATTAATTTGTGTTTCGCTGATTGATTGCAAAGAATTGCAGTTATTAACTAAGTTGAATCAGCTGGGAAACAACGACTGGATTCCTCGTTCAGGACTATGTCTGCAGGGGGACCATGTGTTTGAATTTGGTAAAATAAACTCCCAAAGAGATTAAATTTTCTAAAGTCATTTAGGCTTTATTCTTTTTTTTCCTACTTTTTTTCTTCTCTTTTTGTCTATCTAATAATTGGCTACTTATTTTTTTTAAAAATTTGTTTCTTAGATATCTAAGGAATTAAATCTCACTGAACTAGTTCTACCTATGATAAAAGGTAAGAATCATTACTAAAAGAGGGGAAATAAAAAGAAAATAAACTCTAAAAGACTAGCTTTACCCTTATATTTATTTTGTTGAAGTCTGATGAGGAAGACATGAATGTCTCACACATATTGTATCTACATTGAGCTTGTAGGTGCATTGCTTTAAAATTTTCTCTGGATATTTCTTATTTGCATCACTTCTGTCCCCATTTAAGATACATCTAGTTTCTCATGGGCAGGAACTACATAGTCTCTACTTAAAACAAAAATGAAAATAAAAACACCTTGCAAAGTTGGCGTGAGTGGGCTAAGCTTACCATACAGATAGCAGAGAGACTAATAAGAAAGTTTAGTATGGCAGAATTTTATTCATATTGAAGAATCTCATAGAGTAGTTAACAAAATATATGTTTTAGTAGCTACTTACCACCTTTAATATCATAAGTAGTTTAGGGTTGCAGGATAAATTTGTTAGATTTTACAGTAACATCTGTGTTTCCTATTTGACCTTTTTGACTATTTTTGTCGTTTATTAAACAAATTGATTCCTTAAAAAAAAAAATGTACAACATAACCCAAGAATTCTTTTTCTAGTTGCTTCTCAGTGGCTCAGTCATTTCCCCTTACTCATGGAGTCTGGATAAAATTTCCCTGTTCAACAAATTTGTGCTTAGTAGGGAGGACACCTGAGAGCAGCTGGAACCAGTGTCTGTCAAATAAATATAAATTCCCAATTAGGCAGCATGAGAAGCCCCAGACTAGTTTATCATCATCACCACTCCCAGAGCAGTGTTAAGGTTGTATTGGGGTATCATTTATGACCAACCTCAGCAGGCACACAAGCCCTCAGCGTCTGGGATGATGTTTTCTGAATGTATATTCAAATACTTGTGCTTAAATCAAAAGACTAATAAAGAAAATGTCAATTAATTATAAAAAAGATTATCATTTAGGTGGTCTGTTAGAAAAACGAAAGAAGCATTGTTCCTCTCAAAGAAGAAGGCTGAAAAGATAATTGGGCATCAGCGGAATACAACACATTACTGGGGAAAAGTAAGGGCACGGTGACTTCTAAAATTCTTAGAAATAAAAACCAGCACAGAGACCTAGACCCTCATTAGTACTGAGTGGCGAGATGACTACTAATGTTGATGAACAGCAGTTTAAGTTTTGTACAATTCTAGAATATTCCTTGGGCTTATTCAAGGAATCAGAAAGTGCCATATTTTGTATTTCCTTTTGTATTTAAAATGGCCAATAAAATTCGTTTTTGCTAATATATGCCTAAATCAACATGCATGCTTCAATGAGCCAAATTCAAGAGCACAATTTAGCATAAATTATGTGTGAGTTGTTGTTGTTGCTATTGTTAACAGCCACCGCTTTCTTTTCCAGGGGTCAGTTAAGAGACATACAGGAGCTAGAGAGGCAGAGACCAAAATACCAGCTTTCTGACTTATTAAAGCCAGATGGGAGAAGGGGGGTTTGTGTGTGGGCCAAAGGGGATACTCATTCCTTCCCTATGAACAAATTCAGGCTCTAACATTGCATGCACTCTCCTCCCAGGGACAGACTGTCGGGTCCTCCCGAGGCCGGCGGCTCATGGAGAGAGAGAGAGAGGCCCAAGAGTGAGCGCTCTCTGCGATCTCCCCAGGGGAGGACAGAAAGGGGCCAGGTGCTGCCCCCTGGCGGAAACGCAGAAGACTGTTTTCTATGGATACTCACGTGATCCTGATTGGCTCTAAAAAATCTTCCATGTAGTCAGGAGGAAATGAGAATTTGTTCTTGCAGATCTCCAGGATGGTGCTTCCTTACTTCCTGATTGAGTGAATTCCGTATTCTCTTGTTACTAAGACTCACTGGTCTCTAGGTTAAACTTATTCTTGCTTAGCCAGAATAGGTTAAAATAAGATACTAAATAAAACGTGATAACAATAAGTTAAAATTTTTGCTCATTTTACCAGAGTTTCAAGATATATATCTTGACTATGACAGGCTTGGCCTCAGTATTTTCTTGCTCTGATTAAAATAAAAATGGAGTGGCTACTTTGTGGCCAACCAAGAACCGGAGGCAAGCCCTCCCATCTCCTAGTCTAAAATTCTTCCCACTTGGAAGCATTTGCCACCCTAAGACCTTGGCATTCAACAGGGAGTCAGCCTGAGCAGGTGGCAGCACAGACTCTGGAGGCGGCTGGCTGGAGTCCCACTCTCGGCTCCGCTCTTGCAGCTCTGTGACTCTTAGAGAGGGCACTGACCTCCCCCAGCCTCAGGGCTTCCTGTGCAAAATGCGAGCCACCGTACCTTTCTTGCAGTGCTGGTGTGTTTCAATGAGATAATGCATTTAAAATACACGGTGAAGCGCCAACATTCCCCATCCTTAAGCTGCACTTGTACGTAGCATGAATAAAAAATAGAATCTGATTTTACACGAGTTGTAACTGAAAAAGGAACGATTATGTCAACCATTTGGAAAGATACATCAGTTGCACAGCTGCTTCCCAGCAGAGTACCATCATCAGAGGCGATCCAACTACATCTTCTTTACTTTCTTATATTCTGGTTTGATTTCTGGCTGCTCTGGATCAGTTTTGCCTTATGAGACTGCCTTGAACCCACATGAGACCTCTGGGACTCTGTTCCCTCAATCTTGTCTTGATTCTACGAAACCATGACTATCTTTGCTTCTCCTCAGAACCTGACATTATTTTAAGGGGATCAAGTTTCTCCTTTCCACACATATCAGACTAGCACCCCCAAATCTGACATAACTAACTCAGATTCTTTTGGTTCTGTAATAATTTAAAGCTATCTCTTTTTTTTCCTTTTAGGAATATATTTGACAAACACTAAGTAGTACTTCCTATGTGCCAGCACTTTTCTAAGCACTTTATAATTAGTAACTCATTTTAGCCTCATAAAATCTGTGTGAGTAGATTCTATATTTTATCTAATTTTACATAAAACAGAATCTAAGGCAGAGAGAGGCTAAATGACTTATGCAAAGTTACACAGCTAGTAATAGGTAGAAACAGGATTCCAAGCCAGAGATTCTAGCTCTAGCTTCTGTGTATTTATCAACTCAGCTGTTAACAACCCTTGGCTACCCTCGTTAAATCATCTTCAGGTCTGATACTGCCAAGGAAGGGAATTCTAGGCTTAATTAGATGAGGGTTGAATAATTTAAGAATGTAAGTTTTAAAAAGTTCAACAAACAGTTGTGATGTCATTGTCCACAGCACTAAAAGGAAAGGTGACCCAGAAGGATGACACATTTTGGAGCGTGGTTTGTGTTTTGTGTTGTTTTGTTGTAACACAGAGGAAATGAGACAGTTCCCAGCACAGAAAAGGAGGAGGAGCCAGGAATTGGAACAAGGCACAGGAGATTTGCAAAATGCCAGAGCTGAAGTCACAGAGCAAAAGAGGGAAAGTTGGTTGGGCTTATGGGATTAGTGTAAATTGGTTGGGCTTATGGGATTAGTGTGTAGTTTATCATCACTGCCCATAGCAAAGCACAGGGAAAATCATATGAGATGAGAACAAGGAGGGAAATGGATGGACAAGTGTCAGATAAGGTGGCCCTGGGGAAAGAGGGGAATTTGGATGCCACTTCCGCTTGTTGGGGATTTGCTACCCCATTTTTCCCTTTTTAAATTTGACTGTGGTTGTGCCTCTGAGTTATACTTTTGGAGGCAGTTGAAACACACTAACAGTGAAATGCCACCATCAGAATTATGAATGATCCCAACAAAGATGATAACTGGGAAGTGTCTAAAGCCTGAAGCAGCCGCTCTATAAATACAGAGTTTATCACTGAGCTCAGGGATAAAATGCACATGTGCTCACCATTTTAGAGAGCCACCTAAGCGAGGCAAAGTATCACAATGTGCACAATTCTTACTAGCAGCGTTGGGAACATCACACCCAAATAAACTGGGGGGTAATGTGGGTTTCTGACACCTCCACTTAGTGTTTTTGGGACTTTGAGCAAGTTAATTAAACTCTCTGTGCCTCCATTTCCTTATCAGAAAAATGCAGAAAATACCCAAATGGTGTTGGTTTGGGACGGCACTTGTCAAATGTCTGGTCCAACACCTGTATGTAGCAGGTGCTTAACTATTTGCTGAATGAATAGTGGGAACTATTAATTCTCTGCTGGAAAAAAGGTAAAGACTCAAAAGGCCCTCCTTATATGGAGAATTGGTAAAAGTGCAGGAGAGTAGAGAATGGTATATCAAACCCTATAATCCCACCACCCAGAATGGAGTCATTACAAATTTGTCAGAGATGCTTCGTTTTCTGAATAAAAGAAGATAAATAGGGGGCTGGCCCCGTGGCTTAGCGGTTAAGTGGGCGCACTCCGCTACTGGCGGCCCGGGTTCGGATCCCGGGCATGCACCGACACACTGCTTCTCCGGCCATGCCAAGGCGGCGTCCCACATACAGCAACAAGAAGGATGTGCAACTATGACATACAACTATCTGCTGGGGCTTTGGGGAAAAAAAGGAGGAGGATTGACAATAGATGTTAGCTCAGAGCTGGTCTTCCTCAGCAAAAAGAAGAGGATTGGCGTGGATGTTAGCTCAGGGCTGATCTTCCTCACAAAAAAATAAAATAAAATAAAAGAAGATAAAAAAATTATTGTGCTTTTAAACATTATGTTTGGACCAAGAAAATGTACAAGGAGTGTAAAGTTTCATTCTCTGGTCAGGTAGCATGGGCTGAGAGATCAGAGGGAGAAAACAGAGCCACTCAACTTCATTTGGCTTCCATCTCTTCGTGGTAAGTAGAAAGATATTTCAGATGAAACAAATATTAGCAAAAGGATCTGAAGCTCCTTGTCCAGAAGCATTTCATCTGAGGACAGAAACAAACAGGGATGCCCATGGGGTGTCAGTGTCCATGTGAGATTTGAGCAACTATGGAGAAGATGACCGCCCCGGGGGAGTGAAGAAGGGCAGATGTGCCGCGTTCCCACAGGGAGACCATCTGTGAACTAACGATTGGAGAGCTTGACCCAGGCAACACTGTGGGTCAGTTCTCACATGAATGGTTAAGAAGAACCTGGAAGAGGAAGAGATGATTCCTGGGACCCAGCACGGGTTTACTCAGGAAAAGTCTTTCCAGAATGAACTTTGTGGATCTAACTGTGGACCAGGTAAGGGTAGAGGTGTGTTTAAGTAAGGACTTGGTAAGTCCCCTCCAATATCTTTGTGGACAAAATGATAAATACAGGTAGGGTGATGATAAAGTTAGGTTAACTGAGAAGTAGGTGGTTGAAAATTATTTGTATGAAATGCTGAATAGTGGTTGCTGCCAGCATAGTAAGAAGGTGGTCCTGGTGTGCCTTTCCTCAGTGTCAATGACCTGGTCATGGTTAATACTGAAATAGCTCTGCAGAGATTACGTAAAGCTCATTCATGGGCTTTCAACATTAGCATTTAGACACTTCTGTACAATTCCGTGTTTCTTTTTGGAGGACTTGATTTAATCCAACAAACGTCATTTAGTAAATGCTAAAGTTCACTATATGAAAGAAAAACAGTAGATCTCTAATATTAAGTGATGAAGCCTTTATTTTAACTATAACACACTTAGAATTATCTCAAAAGTAAGAATGAAACTCTTTCAGCCTTTTATTAAAGCTTCAACTCTTCTGGGCTATATCTTATCAAGTTTTATACTTTGATCTGGCCCTACTTCTCTATATGTCCCTGTTCAGTGAGCTAAATTGCTAAATATGGAATTGTGGGTGTCTTTCAGGGATAAATACATCCTTTTAGGTTGGTTGCGGTCCCTCATTTGTTCAGCACACAGTGAAGTCTCCTTTTCTTGGGTAGTATGAGGCCTCAGGGATGAATCGTAATTGACTCAGGCTCATCACCATAACCACATTTCTTTTGCCAAGGAAGAATGAAGAGGCATCCCTAATTTTTGGTAGGCTCCAGAATGATTTCTTCCAGCTGTCGTGATTCAAGTTAGAAAACCTGTAAGTTCTGAGACAGAGTATCAGTTCTTCCCAGAAGCTAATGCAGCCCGCAGATGTTCAACTGAGAAAGAAAATCATGGTTTGGCCATTGAGAGATTGTTTTGTTTGTTTATTGTGTTTGCTTCAACATGCTGTGGAAATTAAATTAATTTGAAAGCCCCCTTTTGAAAGAATGATTTGGAGGTAATATTAAGATATAAAAAAAGATATATGTGTACTGAAAGAGTAAAATTAAAAATAAATGAGATCTGACATCCTCTTTTAGTACATTTTTCACTTTTATTCTCTATGCCAGATGATTTATTAAGGCTTTTCGTCTGTGAGCTTATCATACTGCAATCTTCCCCAGGAAAAAGCAATTTGAAGGTTGTTGTGGCTGAAGGCACATTATGATGGTGGGAAATCAAATAGAACACTGACTTTCATTTAAGATTGTCAACTTGATGAATAGAATGAAGTTGACTTAAAACAGACAGGACCTGATAAAAATGATGTGTTTCTAATAGGTGGAAGGCATGTGGAATGATGGTTAAATAAAGCATAGTGGGTTACTATGATCCCAAAATTATAAATTTTGCTACTTTTGAACATACAGAATTAAAACAAGCTAAGACCTAGAATCTTCCAAACAAAATTCTCTTAAATAATGTCCATTTGGGTAAATTTTAAATCATATACATAATTCTTCCTTTTTTCTTGGGTAGGAATTTTAATTCTTTGAAAATTGTTTTTACTTTGTTATTCAGAAGGAATATGCCTTTTTTTTTTAAAAAGGTCATTTTGTTATACTTTTTTTTTTTTTGCTGGGAAAGCTTCACACTGAGCTAACATCTGTTGCCAATCTTGCTCTCTCTTTTTTTTTCCTCCCCAAAGCCCCAGTACATAGCTGTATCTTTTAGTTGTAAGTACTGCTAGTTCTTCTATGTGAGCCGCCACCACGGCATGGCTACTGAGAGATGGGTGGTGTGGTTCCGCACCTGGGAACCGAACCCCGGGCCGCCGAAGCAGAGCCCACCAAACTTTAACCACTAGACCATCGGGGCTGGCTCAAAAGTATGCCTTTTTTAAAATCAATTTTATTTTCTAACTTGTTATAAAATCTTAATCTTGTATAATTAACCTTGTACTTTGTGATTTTTCTTTAACATAGTGCTCATGCAGAGTCTGAGAATCATTTGCTCAATATTACTTATTCATCACATGTTTATGGACTGCCTACTCTGTGCTGTATAGCAGGGGAGAAAGACAGACATCAAATAATCCTACAAACAGATATACTGTTAGAATTATGAGACTCTATTATAAGTGTTTTGAGGGAACAGTTTGAGGATCCTAATCTGGTTTGAGGGTCGGTGAAGTCTGAACTGAAATCTGAACGACAAAAAAAATACATTATATGTACCAATATTATTTTTATCCAATGGTTTCTCTCCTGGGTAATTGAGTGTATGTGTTGTGTTCAGGTGACTTTCCTCTGCTACAGAGCTGGTCTGAGCCCCAAAGAGTGAAGGAGAACCAGCAAAATGACAGGGAGGCCTGAAGACAGTTATCTGAAGTATTCTAGGAAGAGAGCATCCCCGAGCATGGCCCAGAAGAATCAGAGAAGAGAAGGAAAATCTCAAATGGCAGGTCCTGGGTGGAACATAAATAGCTCCTCTCTGTAGCTTTTGTACCCAAGAAAACAAAAATCAAGTAACTAATATTACACAGGAGTAATTTCATTTCATTTCCATTTTATGTTATTCAATCATTTAGCAACTTGTGGCATCTCCAAGTTATAATATTTTGAGCACATTAACTTGAGGAAGAGCGGGCCCAACACTGTGGCTGGAATAGGGTCGGCATCCAGCCCTGGAAGACACGCTTCCTGAGGGCCAGGCCTGTTGTCTCTTTCATGCATGGCTCTCTTCCCTGTGTCTGGAACAGGGCCAGGCACATAGTAAGTGTGCAATAAACACCTGCTTGATGAATGAATGAGTGAGTGGATGAATGAATGACTGTCAGCTAAACAGTGCAAGTGCACTCACGAAGCGGTACATGTATTTGGAAGGATGCTTTCAACTCTCAGTTTTTTATTCTCTCTCCCACTCACAGTCCCAACTTCTACCGACCAGCACAGAGATTTCCACCAGATGGTGAGATTCTGCAAGATAAAGACTATGTTTTGTTCTTGTTTTTACCCTCAGAGCCTCAGAGCACAGTGCCAGGGAAATAGTAGTTGCTCAGTAAATCTGTGGAGAAAGATTGAGTTTTGATGCTGCTTTCAATCAGTACTATTCTTTTCAGCGGCTCTGGGATTCTGAACTCTAAGAGTCTGGGCTGTGGGGCCATCTGAATAGGTGAGATGCCCTGGTCACACTGTCCCTTTGATCACTCACAAAGCCCTTTGCAGAGGGGCCAAGGTACCTACTGTACATCATGCTAGATCTACAGAGGGCAGCGTTACAGGAAGGACTGGGGCGTTAAACTCTAACATTTCCTCATGTCTGTCGATTTCTCATAGCTCTTGTCTTCTTATAGGATTGGAGAATTTGTGGAAACATGTTATCAGTAGTAAAGCATTATCCAGTTTTAAAGTATGAACCCCACAGACTGACCAGAAACGAGAGTGAAATATTTAAACTATTAATCTTCACAATCTCTAAACACATTTATTTAATCATTTGCTTTAGCTCTTCCTCCCTTCTTTCCTTTCCCTCCCTTTCTTCCTTTACCAAAAAAAAAAAAAGTTTATTGAATTCCTACTGTGTGTTAAATTGGAGATAGAGGATTGAATAAGGAACACTTACCGCCTTCAAAACTCTCCCTTTCCAGTGGAGGAAGATCAGGTGGGGAATGTAAAAGGGTACTTGCAATAGGCTGAGTGAGCGTGCTAGTAGAAGGCTGAAGAGTTTCATGAGAACATACAGGAGGGACTTCGCTTAAAGAAGTAAAAAAGATGAAGATGATAATTTTATTGTTCACATCTATTTACACCAAGGAGTGTTACGTATTTGGCATCCATCTATCTTAGCATTAGAGAGGAAGATAAGGATGCGTGAAGACTAACTTCTGTTAGACTATGTTCACAGGTGCAAATAATCATTGGGTTAAATGTGTTTTCTTTGTATTGGTCTATCTGTTTCCAGGCAGGAAACAGAAGAAGAAACGGCAAAGGGGACACGAGACGCATGGAAGTTGGACACTTGTGGGCCCAGAACAACAGCTCCTGTGAGGCAACCTATATAAGTGAGTATTATGGTCTCCTGGTATCAAGGAAGAGGCCATGAAGAGGAATGGAATATGAACGGAGACTACAGCTTGTGGTGTGAAACCATTGTTTGAATACCATTTTAAAAATTTTATGTTTTAAACTTTTTATTATGGAAAATTTCAAACATATGCAAAAGTAGAGAGAATAGTATGAGGCGTAATAGTATAATAATAAAATGATTCCTCCTGCTAGACCCATCACCTGATTTCAACTGTTATCAATTCATGACCAGTCTCGTTTGATGTACACTCCCCACCCCACACCACAGGGTTATTTTGAATTCCAGACAACATATAATCGCATCTGTAAATGTTTCTGTTTTTATCTCTACAAGTTAATAATTATTTTTTTCTATACACATAGCATGGTACTGTTATCTTACCTAAAATAGTAATAATGATTTCCAAATAATATCAAATTATCCAGCCAGCGTTCATCTTGTCACATTCATTTTTTTCTCAGTTGATTTGTTTGAATCAGGATCTAAATAAGGTCCACAAATTACATTTGCTTGATATGTAGCTTAAATCCTTTTTTATCTATAGGTTTCCACTTTCTAACATTCTTGATTCTCTGCCATTTATTTGTGAAAGAAGCTATGTTGTTTATCCTATAGTGTTTCCTACCTTCTGGATTTTGATGACTGTATACCCGTGGTGTCAATTAGCATGTTCTTCCAAATTCTGGTTAGATCTAGATGTCTGATCAGATTCAAGTTCAATTTTTTTGATCTTAATACTTCCTAGGTTGGTGTGTGTATTTCTATGAGGAGACACATCTCTTTTGGTAATATTAAGACTGATCGATGAGTTCGTGGGTTATCAGCTTGATCCGTCCATTGTAATCTTCTCATCAGCTTTTCATTTCTTGGTTTTAGAAACCACTGATCATCATTGCCCAACTCCCTTATTTCATTAGGGACTGCAAAATGGCAATATTCTAATCCAAAGTAGATGGCAAATCCCACCAAGATTTGAGCCTGGATGCCTGGATTCAAAGTCCAGCATGTAAGAGGAAACAACTTTGAGTGCCCTAAAAAACTCTCATTCTTCTGTTTCAAACATTATACCATGTCTACTCCTTTCATTTCAGCTAAAATCAACTCGTCTTCTTTATTTGTAATGCTTTGTTGCATCATCAAGTTACAGGCCATTTATATTATTTCTAGGGATTTTTGAATTATAATAAAGGGAGGAAAAAGGAAATGTTGTAAAAGCAATTTTCCTAGAATTTTCTCTTTATTCTGAACATAGTTAACTTCAAAATGAATAGATTTGTAGGCAAAAGAAAGCCATGCATTTCAATACCCTTCAAAACTTTAGTACTTCCTTTGAGTAGCCCGCTAGATAACATCTGAAACCTAATTCAACATGTGAGTTGTTGTCAGTGGGATGTGCTGCCCTCCTTAGATGATTTGGTAGTGTTCCTTCATTCGTTCCTATGGGCTCCTCCTTAAGTTTTATTTATGTATTATATTTATTCGTTTTTTAAAAAATTAATGTACTTATTTTTGGATGGAAACACCACTGAGGAGCATACCAATTGTATCTCAACTTGGCAATATTAGAACACCAGAGCAGGTATCATTCTGAGGTACCCCTTAGTGGATGCGTTGGTGAAGATGGTCTCTCTGCGGTGATGCATCATTGAATGCTGCCTTGTTGGACCACCCAGGTCTTCATAGGCTGTCATATATGGGTTTCGCCAACACATACAAAACTCTGTAAGCGGGATTGTCTTCACTGGTGCTTGAGATATGTGATCATAGGGCCTGCACTCAACAGGGCCCCATGCTTGGTTTAATGGTCTGTTATCACTATTTCAAAAATCTTGATAACTTTATCTTTGAACTTGTGTTCTGTAAGTGAAGTCCGATGGGACAATGGAGAGTGCACATGAGCAGATGAGATCCCTGAAATATGTGTCTGCTGTTCCTTACCACCCCATTTGCACCTAGCATTCATGACGCTCCACGAGCACAGAAATCTGGTGGACCCACGACATGTGGGAGCTCACTGGAACAAAGTGGGTACTACAAGGTAACTGTGATATACCCATGACTAAGTGAGCGCACTAATAGCCCCAAGAGGCCACACTTTCCGTTTGAACCACAACTTGCTTTGAACACAGAAAGAAGGCAATGGTGTTCGAAGGAATGTTCAATTTCCTAGGCTAGACCAAGGGACCCTATCATGTCCTTTCTTACTCATGTTTCTTCCTTATATCAGCCAAACACTTTGCTGAAAATGATGACATCAGATGATGACATAGTTCCTTTCCTTTCAGTCCTTCCTCAGCCATCTGTAGAGAGCTGGTGGAGTGTGCATGTCAGGGAGGGACATAAAAGCAGTTGAGTTAGCTTTATGCAGTGCGTCCACTGTTCTGGTAACGACACATATATAAGCAGGAGCTACAAAATGCAAATTGTGGGGTTTGGTGATTCTGCAGATGAGTTCATTGTTCTTGCATTTGCATTTAAAACTAAAGTTGCACAACATAAAAGATGGATAGTGGAATTTCTGCTAATAATTAAAATTTTTAATTTTATTTACTTAGAACAACACTAAATAGCAAATAAAAAGACACCATGACAAGTCAAGAGAGCGACCGTAGAGAAAGGAAAAAGCTGTATATTTTAGTACATTTTAACGGCACTTTTATGCTGCCATTGAACAAGGGACTTGCCATTTTCATTTTGCACTGGACCCTGCAGATTATGTAGCCAGTGCTGTCTGTAAGACACCACAAATTTTATGTCACTTTTTTCCCTTGATGTCATACTTGACTGTTATTTTTCTCTTTTCTCCTAATTATTTTGACATTTTATACAGTCCTACAAAAGCTGGCTCAGTGAATGACTTCTCTCCTTTAATCGTAAAAGGCTGCTTTAAAATCTAAAATCTGAGGTGCCTCAAGCTCTCTGCTCACTTGTAGAGACACAGGGGGCTGTGTTAAATTAGGCAGGTAATAAAGAGAGTAATAAATTAATTACCCTCTTGTCTGGTTTTATGTTCAAAAGATTATATTTAAATAAGAAGACAAGATCCAGGTTACCATGTACAGAGAAGGAAGAAAGGAAAAGCAATTTCCTAGGCTATTTCATGTCAAACCAAACCAAAGCAAACCAACAAAAACGGCTCTTGCCAAGTAAAGTAGTCAGCTGTCGAAATACTCCATTCTGGTAGTGGAGTTTGTTGTTAAAACCAGACTTCCCAATGATCAAATTATGCTTTCACATAGGAAAATAGCAAAATAGAGGTCCCTGAGTTGGGCTATGAACAATAATATAGCAATTTACTTAATTTCTCTATGTGCTTTTATGGACAAGTTATTATCTTAATTTTGCATTTTTGCTCCTTCTTGTAGGTCACTGTTTATCTCTGCAGCTTTTTTCCCCAAACCCCACAGTTGTCTTAGTTTTATTGAATAAAAGAATTCCAGTCTCTGCTGAAATGCTTCAAAATTAGCTGCTGATTTCGCTGCAAAACTAGAAATTGGTTAGTAAAGAGAAATCACCACCTGGCTCTCCCATTCTGTCCCCTCACAGAACGTAAACTGTTCTTAGAGATAAAGGGGTGCATTTATGCCTAGAGAATTAATTACACATGATTTTTCCTGTACCTAACATTATGTCAAATTTGACTCCATTTTTATTGCTATTCTTCTGGTTCCTTATAAAGTAATATTACTAGTTACTTTTATTAGTCTAAATCTGATCAATTTCTTACCGTTTATTTCTCTTCCATTTACATGTACATATTATAAAGCTGCTTCTCTTTTACTAGTTATAATTTTTCCCCTGTTTCTTCTTTTCATTTCTGTGGCTCCTGTTCCACCTGTCAACATATTGCTTAGTTCTCTAAATAACGGGTATTTTCATACCTTGGTTCATCAAATATGCATAGACAGAGGACAGCAGGCAACCTGGACAAGAAATCTAAAGAAAAACTCAGAGCCAAACTGTGAAGCGGTGACTCATAGTTTTCTTCTCAGAACAGCTTCCTTGAAATGGTGGTCAGGTGCAGGATGTCTGCATCCAGCTCTCAGAGCAGGCTGCCCTCTCCTCCTCTCTTCCCACTTTATAAGCTCTCCCTGATCATGCTTCTTTAGTCCATGAGCTCAGCCATCGCCTAGACTTGGTGGCTCTCAAGGCTGCTTCTCCTGGGAACACTCTCCTCTCAGCTCCAGCTGCTTGTTAGAAAACCCCGTGTGGCTTTCCCCCACTGAACTCACCAACTGCCCTTTTGCATTCTCATCTCAAATAATGACTGCAGGATCCATTCGGCGATCCGCACGAGGAACCTTGGAGACTTCAAAGACTCCCTCCCTTCCATTTCTCAGCCACCTGCAAGTCTGTTAATCCTGGATCCTAAATGCCTCTCGTGTCTGTCCCTTGTGCTCTGCCTCCAATGCCCCTTGCCATAGCTGCACTAAACGACAATGTTACTTCACCTCTGTCTGGCTGCTTCACTTTCCTCAGCTTTTCCACATCGCTGTCAGAATGAGCTTTATGAATCCAAATCTTCCAAATATGGTCATGAGACTCCCATACTCAATGACCTCTCCAGTTCATTTTTTGGTTCATGTCTTTACTCATTTATTTTTTTTTTATTCTTTTAGAAGTTGTGATCTAAACTGTATTACATTGCACATTCAGCACTTTAGGATCTAGTTTCTCAGTGGCTGCTAAGCCTTATCTGTGGCCTAACACAGTCTCTCTCTGTTTCTGTCTCTGTCTCTCTCTCACACACTGACACATACACTTTATATTTAAATAGCATACACTTGCCTGTATTTAGACAAATACACACGCTCCCTGGTGCCTTCACACTTTTGATTGTGTGGTTCTTTCCGCAGGCAGAACCCCTTGCCCTCACCTGGCCACTGGAAGCTCCTCCACATTATTCAAGGCGCAACTGCAATGCTACCTTCTTTGTGACATCTTCCTTAACCTGAGGCTGGCCTCAGTGCTCCTGTCGCCTCTCCTCTCACTGCACTTGGTATATACGTCCATTAAAACCACGGCCTAACAAATTTGTAATGGTTTCTTTATTTGTTGGGTTCTCCACTGGACTGTAAGCTCTCTGAGGGCAAGGGTCCTGTTTTTTCATCTTTGTGTCCCAGTGTCTAGCACAATACTTGGCAAGTGATAGATCTTTAATAACTATTTGCTAAATAAGTGAAAATATTCTAGTGTCTGCTTTCTCACTAGCTTCATATTTCACTCTTCCATTTTCATTTACTGAATCATATGTTTCTTTTTCTTGGCCTGTTTGGTCTTGTCTTTGGCCTCTCCCTTCTGAGGTTGTTGAACATCACAGCACCAGACACAGAAACAGCATCTCCCCTCCAGGCATTGTAATGTTGTGCACAAAGCAACGGGGTGCCTAAGGGTGTACATCTCCCCTCCAGGCATTGTAATGTTGTGCACAAAGCAACAGGGTGCCTAAGGGTGTACATACTTTCTAATGTTGAAGAGCACAGGACACCCTAGGGTTGTAACTTACTGGAAGAAACCCCTACGTTGTTGATAACAGGAAATGTGACCTTTCCCCTGATCTGCATTTTCCATGAAAACTATGGGTGTCTTAAAGGCTCTTACTATCTTTGCATTCCCAGTGCCTAGATCAGGGTCCTAGAAGGATAATTGTCCTCACAATTATTAATGTGAATACCTTTACTCACATTAAACTTAGGAGAATCAGTTGTGGATATTAACCATGGATTTCTTAATCTGGATATAAGTGTATTGGGGCAGAGGAAGGTCTCAGGCCAGTTAATTTTGTTCAGTAACTGACTACTCCAGCAAATATATATTGAGTTCCAGGTGTTGGGAGGTGCTGGGAGTAAAATGAAAACAAGAACAGACCCAGGCCTGCTTCACCGAGTTTATAGACTAGTGAGGAAGGCCTGCTTCAAACAGCCATCACTTAAGGGAGTGTAGTGAACTGAAACTATGAAGGAAGAAATGTTATTTCTGGGATGGAGTAACAAAGGAAAATGTTCCGGTCCCAGGCAAGGCAGAAATTAATTTTTTGTTGTTTTCTAACTACTTTACCTGAACTTGGGCCTGACCATGACGGTTTGCGGGTTGCCGTGCAATTCTGCGATTCTTCTCAGGTAAGGGCATGGTTTCCCACAAGACTGTGCTCACTTCAGACATCAACCACAAGTCTGGGGACTTCCCAAGCTGCCTGCACGTCTGACCAACTGGCTACAAATCAGGGGTTCTCATTACCCCCTCGTGGTTGATAATTCCCAAACCTCTAATGATGTGGTTGGTCTCTCTGGCATGACCAAATCCTGTCCTGAGTCACCTCTTTAGCGTAAACTCAGGTGTGGTTCCAGGGGTCCACCAAGAATAACAGTTACTCCTGTTCCGAGGGTTTAGAGGGTCCCTCCCAGGACCTGGAGACAAAGGCCATTCAAATTCTTTGTTATACATCCGTGGTTTAGTTCCTCAATAGCAGCAACATGTAGATATATAGATAATGGAATAACAACTACAGTCACATTAAGGATGGGATTCACTGCCTGAGTCTAAGGAAACTTTCTCATTGAGAAAATAGCGGTCTGCAAATGTGTGTTATTAATCAAAGCTGACATTTTCAGAATACTTGCTAAGAGCCAGGTGTGATTCTCAGTGCTTTTCAAGTATTAACTCTCTTCATCTTCACAGAAATCCTGAGGATCTACCTTTATTATCTCTATCTAACAATCGGGGAAATTGAGGCACAGAGACATCAAATGACTTTACCAAAATGGTGGACAGCTGATCAAGGGGACAATTGTGCTTTGGACTCAGGCAGTCTGGCTCACTCCAGCGCCTCATGCATGACCACCACGTGTACATGGGAAACGCCAAGATGAGAAGAGCAGAAAAAACAGATGAAATTAAGAGAGGCATTGAATTCTGATTCAAGACAGAAAACAGAAAAACATATTCAGTTTTATTAAGCTGAATAATTAGAAAGAGATGCAAAGTTAATCCCAGGATTCCCTGACTGACCACCATGAAAATTTCTTCCTGGTTTGAATTATTTTTAGTAACATGGCAGGGAGCCACAGAATAAGTTTCCATTTTTTTTTTTGAGGTTCATCACATAGTTTATATTTGCTTTGCATCAAAAGACAGCTGGAAGAGTTTAGTTAAAGATGCATATTGGATTCTCATCATCTCACCTACAAATAAGATCTAGGTCACCCTTCCTTTTCCATTGTTATTTATTTCTTACTGAAAGGAATAGAAAGATAAAGGTATTTAGATTGGCTTTAGCCATTTTATTTAAATTAAAAGATTTTTCTGGGCCGGCCCCATGGCTTAGCGGTTAAGTGCACGCGCTCTGCTACTGGCGGCCCGGGTTCGGATCCTGGGCGTGCACCGACGCACCGCTTCTCCGGCCATGCTGAGGCCGTGTCCCACATACAGCAACTAGAAGGATGTGCAACTATGACATACAACTATCTCTTGGGGCTTTGGGGGAAAAAATAAATAAAAGGAGGAGGATTGGCAATAGATGTTAGCTCAGGGCTGATCTTCCTCACAAAAAAAAATAAATAAAATAAAAAAATAAAAGATTTTTCTTATCAGGGGTCCTGTCACCGATGTGAGCGATATTCTTTTAATGGGAGGAGCAAGGCTCATCAAGGCAACTTTTCAAATATATATATGACAACTCAACAGATGACCTTTACCAAGTGTTTGAGACCATAATTTGCACATAGTAATGCAATTTGATGACTTGTTAATTAATTCATTAATTTTTAAAACAAATATTTATTAAGCATTATGCTTAGTGCTATCTAGGGAAAAATACTTAAGACTAGGTCACTATTTTATGAGCTTTTAGGTGGTTAAATTAGGGAAAGAAGACATTTACCAATTGAAAGTTATTAACAATACAGGCATTAAATAATAAAAAAGGCAATGATGCATGATTATGTGCTGTATGTGGACTGGAGAGATGACTGTGGACTGGAAGGATTTAGGAAGGTTCATGGAGGAAATGCACTATGAGCAGAGCCTAGAAGAGGAGCTAAGACATGAATGTGTAAAGAAGAGAATAAAGGACATTTGTTTTTTTGCTGAGGAAGATTGGCCCTGGGCTAAAATCCTTACCCATCTTCCTCTACTTTATATGTGGGACGCCTGCCACAGCATGGCTTGATAAGCGGTGCATAGGTCAATGCCCGGGATCTGAACCTGGGAGCCCCAGGCCACCAAAGCAGAGTGTGCGAACTTAACAGCAGGGCCGGCCCCAAGTAGTATTTAATTTTGAAGGACATTTCTCATTCCAATGCACAGAGTAAGTCCCCAGTCAGCAAAAATTTTACCAGTGTTGTGAATGAAGGTATGGGAAGCAGGCTGATTAAATTTCCAGGTAACAAAGTAATTTGAGGAAGTAATACAACCATAATTCAAATCATGGTTTTTGAAAATTTTTATTATGGATTAAATTGGCAAAAATTTACAAATATAAATATCAAAAATAACAAATGTAAACAAATATAAATAAAAACTTTTGTACTTAGGTCTAAGAGGGAAAGATATATCTCTGTAGAATCATATGTTCAAGGTATTCAGCTAATTAAAAAGAAAATTGTGTGTGTGGAGGTCAAAACCCAGCCTGCTCCTCTCTGCACTGAAGAGGGCATAACCACGTGAACTCTATTGCTGCACTCATTCAGCTACATCCGTGCTCTCTGGACACATATGTCAACCTTGGTCTCCTCTTGGGTCTTTATAGTTACTATTCCCTCCACCTGAGTGTTCTCCCCCAGATACACACGTGGCTTGCTCCCTTACTTATTCTGGTCTCTGCCCAAACAGCCTCTCAGAGGTATTCCCTTTGACCACCTGATTCCCAATCCCGCCCTCCACACTTCCACTTTCCATCCCTTGATCTACTCTAGTTTCCTTCATGGCACTGTCCCTGCTTGGCATGTGTTGTGTGTTCATTTGGTTATTTGTTGTCCATTTCTGCTTCCAGAAGGTAAACTTCTGAGGAGTTGTTTGGTCTGTCTTATTCACCTCCATGTTCCTGCCTCCGAGGGGCCTCGTTCTAGGCTCAATTGGGATCAGGTGGTGGGGATTAAATATCAAATAATGGCTTGCATGGGACTTAGACATTCTCTTGCATATTAAGAGTTTGTCTGTTCTATGCAACCATACCTTCTCTCTTTTATCACATTTACATCATGATCAAATTGTAATGAGGTGGAACAAATGTTATTCTCTTAACAGGTCGCACCAGAATTTCTTTGATACACTGCTTGGGGTAGAGGGTGAGACTTGGAAGAGTAGGCTCAAGCAGCGAAAATACCTTGCTAAGAAAAAGACTGGAAGGAGCACTTGCTATGTTTTGAGGTGGGAATGGTGGGTGATTGGGGCAGGAAGGGTGAGGAGGAGAAAGAGGAGGCAGGAGGCAAAAGGAAAGAGGCGGAGGTTAGGGCAAGTCAGAGAAAAGCCCGAGTTGAGTGGGGGGAGGCAGCGACAAAGCCGTTTCAGGAATAGTTCCTTTTTCATTATAGCTCAATTTGTCCACAAATATATTGCGAGAATAGATTTAATTTTGTATCATCACAGAAAGAGGAAACAAAAAGGCAAAATACCCCATGACGTTATAAACACCTAGAAATTTGTAGAAGTCTTGGCTTGTGCTTCAAACATCATATGCTGAGGAATTTGGGGTTCTAAGCCAAATTCTTAGGATCCTGAGAAGACAGGGAGGACAAACTGACACCTGAGTTACAAATTACAGCTTTATAATAGTTTTCAAGTGAGGCACCTGTTACTCTTGGCTTAATTGTTACCACTTTCTCTCCCATTGCCCAGCAAATCCTTACACCTTTCAGTTTGGAACACGAAGCTCTCAGGTCTCAGTAGGGCTTTATGGAATTGCTAAGATCATAGATTCTGGGGTTGGACGCTGGTTAGAATCCCAACTCACTACATCTTAGCTGTGCAATCTTGGATGTTACTTAATGTCTCTGTGCTTCATTTTCCCCATCTGTAAAATGGGGATAGTATTTCTTAGGGTTGCTATGAGGATTCGAGCTTAGGCATAATTAGTGCTACATGTTTGTTTTTATTATTGTTGCTGTTGTTATTACTATATGGATAGATCAGAGAGACGTTGAGACTGGAAAACACAAAGTGGCTAGCCCATGAAAACTGAAGGCAGTGACTGATTTGGAAACAGAACTCTGGTCTCCTTGAATTTCATTTTCCTCCTCAGAAAGGTACAATGTTATTTGGAGAGAGAGAAAAGAAATAATTATAAGCTCAGATTTTTTCTCTCATTCCAGTAAGATGCTAGTTATCTCAAATGTTCCTGAAATCTATGGTTGAGGTACTTTTAAAAAAAGTTTAGGGGGAGCATTTTCTTCCCGCAGGCTCTCACATTCTTTTGGGGAATGTTTGCGGCTGACCGTTAATTTCCCCACACCCCAGATGACCTGATGTGGAAGGTTCCTGCAAGCTGATCCTGAGTGAGCTCTGGCAAAGGAAGGCCCGATTTGGTCACAGCGATCTCAGAGGACAGCGCCTGGACAAGATGTTCTGTGTTTGTGCCTGCACTCGCAGAAACAGCACGAGACTGTGGAGGCTTCATGAACTCTCAAACTTTGCTCGTGACTTGCAAGGAAAGCTGTGAGTTTTCCAAAGGTTATTTGGCCAGAGGAGGCTTTCAGCACGCAGAAGAAGAGACCACCTCTGCTGGCCTTTCCAGTTCCAGCCAGACTGCACGGCGTGCAGGGCGTTGTTGACGACCGTGCCAGGCCACTTTCCCTTCCCAGAGAGGGGCAGCGTGCACCCCGCCCCAGGCCCCCGGGAGGCTCGGAGCAGGCAGGAGGGAGGGCCGTCCTTATAAGGCATGAGCTGTTGGAAAGGCCAACTCATGCACGGGCGCCGAGTGCCCTAAAGAGGAGGCTCCTGCTAGTTCTACAAAAGTGGAGGGAAGCTGGCAGGGTGCCTGGGGCTGTGTCGCCAACACAACGAAATGCGGGCTGATCTTAACAGGCTCGAAGAGGAACAAAGTCTCCCACGACCCTGTCTGTTTAACCCGATGAGAGAAGATATGCCACTCTGCTGCCAGGGCTGAGGAGGGGTGGTTTTCATCAGGAATAGGTAATAGAAGAGAAACGTAGAGAGTGTGTGTTCAAGGAGGAATTTAAACTAAGATAAAGCCGCGGGTAATAGGATGAGACTTTTCCTGTGCTGCTGGGGCTATGGCAGTTGTGCTGTTGACAAGCTGTGTGTGTGTGTGTGTGTGTGTGTGTGTGTGTGTGTTTCCTACATAAGTATTAAAAAGGGGACTCAGTGGAAAACACTTTTTTGAGGGATGGGTTGTATGAAGGCAGCTGGGGTTCTCAGGGTTCTTGTTACCTTATACCCTTTCAGGCTTAACCCTTGTGTTGGATCTGAGGCTCCTTTCTTTCTGGTAACTCTGTACATTACATTCCCATGACTTATTCTTTCTAGTAATTCTAAGAACAATCTGGTTTTGGGTGAAAGAGTGCCTGGAAATTGCAGCACACCCTGGCGCACTTCCACCCTCTCCATCTGGTCCAGGAAGACTCAAAGCGTCTGTGAGGAAACCCTTCAAGAGAGTTCTCCATGCAGGGGCCCCGGGGAAGTTTGCTGTTTCCTGTCCTTCAAGTCCCCAGAGAAGACCTGAAAATCTTCCCGAGATTGTCCATGGGAAGGACGGGGAAACCGGGACAGCCTCTTGGCACATGCACACCTTCAGCTTTGCATTGTGACCTCTAATTAGGCGCCCTGCATTTGACCTCATCAGAGTGCCTGATGACCGCCAGTTATCAGGCAAGGTCATCTGCCTGCAGCTCCTGAGGGTTTCCAGGGACTCGTGTGTTGGGATCCTCTGCCTTTTCTGTCATGGAGAGATGCAAATGAAACAGAACTCACAGACCCTGTCCCGAAGAAACTCGAGATGAAAGTAGGATAAATACAAACAATATGATATTTGAACCCATCGAGGAGAAAACAATATAACAATTCCTTGATGGCTTAAGACGTTCACTGTTTCTCCCAACTATTGGCTTGTGGTTGAGTATCTGTCTTTTTCAACGAATGTGATTATATCCAATTCCAAAGGAGTTAATCACTAAAGTTATCAACAGATTGTAATTCGTTTGTAGAATATACAAAGTGAGTTCATGTGATAATAGTCATTTCTGCTTCACAAAATGCCAAAGAAAATAGGCATTAGACAGAGCCTTTTACATGTTCACCACTGAAACTTTCTGAGATATTAGAAGTGTTCTTAGAGAATTCCTAAATGTATTAGCTTCCTACCTGAATAATTTGTCTGTTTTAAAATCATATAGTGTTGAATCTTGACAAAATTGCCATACAAAATTATTCCTATTCCCCTCTACTTGGTTGGCATAGGCTCAGAATTCTCCCCAAAGATTTTTACAACTTTCTAAAATATCTATCATTGAAAAAAGAATACACACGTAGTCAACCATCATTAAAAAATGAGTCTTTGAATTGATTAGATAATCAGTACAGAGATTGCATGCACGTCTTTGTGCTTGTACAGGGGGAGACTTCATGCTTAGGAGAAGTACATGACTGGGGAGAGGTGTAATTTGTGGGGTGCTTTAAGAAGATTTCTTATTTTGGGGAAAGATACCAAAGCTTCAAGTTTCTGGTTAAATAAAAATTCCCCAGTGTTGAAAGTGGGGGGCATGACAAGCCATTATCAGCCTCTACTACTTTAGTATGAATTAAGGTCATACTTGAGCAGAAAGCAGCTTGGAGACCATTTACTAGATATTCTTCACTGAGTCGATGAAGAACCTGAAACCCAGAGGGCATGAATGATGATGCCGACGATGCTGGAGAAAAGCAATTGAAAGGGAGCCGCTAAGGGAAAGGTGACTGACCACAACAATGTTTTGGTTAGGGCCCCCCTTGTTCATCCTTATTCATCAGGTGGATTATGGAATGCCTGCTTCTTTCACAGTTCCAAAAGCTAGTTCTTAATTTAACTAGACTTTGGAGGGGACTTTAGGGACCATAAGCATGCTTCCTTCTGTTCCTAATCTCAGCAGTGAATAGGGAGAAAATGTTTTCATTGTGAAAAAGTTAAGAAGCCCCTAAGGATGAGCAATTGAGCCCTCCTCTCGGGTGGAAACAGCCCCTTGGAGGAAGGGGGCCACTGTGGCATCCAGGGCACCAGGGAGCCAGTCTGTTTACTTCCTTTGTTGGCTGTATTTGCTACATTCCTGTCTCTAATGAGCTAATAGACCTTGGATGCACATAAAGCTTATTTATTTCCTTTGATAGGTTTACATATTTATAGAAAAACAAAGCCCTCCGAGCAGGGCAAGAACAAAGTCATGCAGCTGCTTAACATCTTCTAATTCTGACAGACACAGTTCTTTTAGCTTTAAATCAGTACAACAAAGTTAAGTGGAAAACCGAAAGCTCATGCCTGACAAACATGTTTTCCCAAACAGATTGAACCTTTTGGACCTCAGACCCTGTTTTACTAGTGTTTTTAATTCATAGACTTTGAAGATATCCTGACCCAAGTAATATTTTTTTCAGAAGCATTAGATTTTCACCATTTGAATTTTAAATAAAAATGAGAGGTTTTTATTTTCAATTTTTTTAATTTATTTTTTTGGAGATATAATTGACATATAACTGTAAATGTAAGGTTTACAATGTGTTGATTTAATACATTTATATATTGCAGTATGATTACCACTGTAGCGTTAGCTAACACCTCTATCGCGTCACATAATTATCATTTCTTCTTTGTGGTGGGAACAATTGAGATCTAGTTTCTTAGCAACTTTGAAGTTTATAATACAGTATTGTTGTCTATAATCACTGTGCTATGCATTCGATCCCCAGAACTTATATTTATCTACTGGTTGCAAGTTTGTATCCTTTGACCAACATCTCCCCAATTCCCCCACCCCCAGCCGCTAGTAACCACCTTTCTGTCATTGACTAGGGGCCTCAAGAAACTTGCACTTGGGTTTGGAAGCAATTAACTGTTTTTCCAAGTTGTTTCTTTCCCTTTTGTATGTTAAGGAGGTGTAACCACCAGCGATCCTGAAACTGACCAAGCCTCACCACAAAAGCTATGCCTATTACCTTTGCCTTATTTTTTTTTTTTTGCTTTTTATGTTTAATAATTACATATCAAATTATGTAACAGTTTATGTTCTGATCACTTGTGTACAAATAATAGTTATAATAAAAACCCAATTCAGGAGGAAAAATGTTAATTTAAAAATGAGAGACTTTTAAGGTAAAAAAGCTGTTTCTTAGGGATTACAAAAAAAAGCTTGAGTTCCTCATTGGATGACACAAAGAAATACAATTTTTTAAAAATCAGATAAGTAAATTTATTTCAACAATATAAATTATAGTTTCATTCCCAGGGTAGCTTACATAAACAGTTTTGGTAGAAAATATCAAAGTTTGGTGAGATTAAATTGATATGAAGTCTACGCACTCAAACTTTGTTTTGGTTGTTAATAGATTGGAAATTAGGCAAAAAGAAATTAAAAGTTTATTTTCTCATGACTCCAGAGGGATTTGTTTGAAGTTTTGTATAGGTCTTATTAGGTCCATTTAATTATTTTAAGTTCCCACTTTTATAATTAAAATATGTTAATTAGATCTCCCTGAAGTTGTTCCATGTTAACGTGAAGAAGAAGTCGTTAAGTCGAAAAGTGGCTCAGATTTCAGGGTAGCTAATATCTTAAAAGAAAAAACCCCTCCCGAATGTTCCCAGGACATAGTGCTCCAAGTGTAATAGCTGGATGGTGAGCTTCTCTAATCAGCTGTTCCTTTTGTTCTCCAGGGCCCATTTATAGCCTGAGAGCTAAAGCAACTGCTTTAGGAGAGAAAGTCAGCTCATTCTCTGTAAAATACTTGAAGTTTTTTTCAAATAAAAAGGTAAAGAGAAGTGCTCTTTTTTTCAACCTAGCTTCTGAAATACTGAAAAAATTTAAAAAGTATTTGATCTCAAAATTTCCATATTTCTACACTTTAATATATTTTCTACTTAAAGAGTGGACTGCCACCCCAAATTACTTTATTCTCCATATAGTGAGGCTTTTGCTTCTTCCAGAAAGCAGCCAATGTTTTGGCTGCACCTGGTTAAATTTGTTTTCTTTCTACTTTTGCAGGAATACAAGACTGAATGCTGAGAGGCATATAAAGAATTTCAAAAAAATTTTTTTTCATTTAAATTCATGGCATCATGACATGTACCACAAAGCATATTTGACCCTAATTAAAATGTCATATTATTCAAAGTAATCAATTTTACATATTCCTGCAACTGCCCACAGTGAAATAGTGCATGCCTGGAAGTCCAGGTGCAATTGTGGTAACACAAGAAGTATTTGTTATGTTGACTGTTCCTACAGAAACTGCATATTTTAAATTGACCTCACTGCCGATTTATTGAGCTCATGGGTTTATTACTCACTCATTCAATACATACCGCAAAGATTTCCTGACACCTTTTACGTGTCAACCATCGTGTTACTCACTGGGAACACCTTGATAGATAAACACAGACACGCCCTGAGCGTAGGGGCTGTTGTGGGGGAGGTTGGCTTCGGTGTGTGCTCCTATGGAGGAGCACCGGGAAATTCAGCGTTCTGGCCTGATTCGGAGGAGAAAAATATGTTACTTGTTTTTAGGAGATCAGGTGTGTGTGGTACTCTTGGATACTGCACACATTACTGATTCTATAGTTGTAAAACTACAAAAAAAATCAATAATTTAATTTTACTTTCGTAAGAGCCATAGCCAAACCTGGCAGCAGTCATATCAGAGGTTCCAACGTGGGAGATGGTGTTCCTTCGGGGAATAAGGAACAGATTCTCACAGGAGGTACCAAGGAAGGGGTAGTGTACTGACTGGTAATCCATCTCCTGAGCCCAGATGGACATTGGTTAGACCTAGGAGTCAGTTCAGAAGCTCTCCATGGATGGCAGGAGAGCAGTGCTCTGGTCCTGTGGATCCCTGCTGAAAGGAAATCTCCACCATCTGCCTCGAAGGAGCATGATAGAAACAGACAGCTAATGAATGAAATCATAGAATGCCTGTGCCCTTCTTCCTGGGCACTCATAACTGGAAACTCCTGGGGTTTCAGAGAGATAGGTCTACACAGAGCCATTTGTTATCTCCGTTTAGTACATGTTTCCCGTTCCTAGCACAAATTCTGGCGCTTAGTAGCTGATTAACAAACATTGGCTGAATGAATACTACCAAGTTCTCCTATTACCAGACACTTTGCTAAGTGATATAGAACAAGAAAAAGGTAAACTCCTTCATGCATTCATTAAAAAGTTAGTGGGATCAGGATTATAAATTTCTAGAAATTTTTTAAGAAACTATTTATGCCCTCTCTGGCGTGGTTCCTTTCCCTTTAAACTGGCTGGATTACACAGAAGTCTTGTGAGCATCAACGAGCACGAAGCGAGTTCGCTTTTATCTAACTATGTCAGTCTCTCCTCCTCGGGCTTGTTCCTCCTTCTACCTCATCACCTCCAAGTCAAATAATTGTGGAGAAAAGAGCTCAAGATGGAGTTGCGAGAGTGCTGCTGTCTCTAGCAACAAAGAAGAGAACCTTGGCTTGCGTTTATTGTGCACCGTGTATCCCACAGAGTAGATCCTTCATTGCTTCCTTCCCAAGCTAGAGAGTTGACTTCCATATTCGTTAGCATTGGTAAAATTCTGAAATACACCCATTCCTAGTTGTAATTCTAGTCGCTATACTTCTATGTGATCTGGATGAAAATAAAAAAATAGCTTTTCATTTTGAAAATTTCCCATGTATACAAAAATAAAGGCAGCAGTACAATGAACCTGGTGTCCCACCTTTCAGTTTCCACAACTATCAACATATGTCCTCTTTTTCATCTATACCTCCACCCACTAACCCTTGACAAGGATTATTTTGAAGTAAAATCCCACAACCATAGTATTTCCTTTCTATATATTTTAGTATGTATTTCCAAAAGATGAGGACTCTTTAAAAAAACTATGATACCATTATTACCTCTAAAAAGATCCATACATTGATATTGGTGATATATTTCTTAATTTATTTCAATAATCTGTAGTCCCCCCTTCATCTCTGTTTACTTGCAATTTTTTTATTGATTTAAGTAGGTCATTTGTCTTGTAGAGTTTCTCCAAGGTCTATATGTTTATGGATTACACATCCACGGAGGTATTAAACATGTTCCTTGTTTCCTTGTATTTTCTGTAAATTGATAGCTATATCTAGAAGCTTCATCAGACTTGATTTGATTTATTTTTTTAAACAAGACTTCCTCCCAGGTGGTGGTGTTTACCCTCATCAGGAGATGTGTAATGTCTGGGTTGTCTCTTTGCTTGTCAGGCTACCAGCCATTGATGAGTATTGCCTAGATCTATTACTATCTTAGAAATTGCAAAAGGGTAAGATTGTGATTTTTCATTCACTTTTCATTTATTAGCTAGAAAACTTCTATAAAGAGAAACTTCCCCTTGTTGATTCTTGAGTTACCCTGAAGTACAGATAGTATAGAAAGTCAGGATAAATGGTTTTTCCCTTAAATAACCAGTTTTCAAAATGAATGATTCCTTCTGATCTTCCAAAGATAACCAGCACATTTTCCAAGTATAAACTTACAGGTTTAATTTAATTTTATTTAATAAGTTTTAATTCACTGCAGTTATTATCCTCATTGATACTCAAATCAACTTATTCATGCCCAGTGGCTGGTTTTGATACAACTCTAGGAATCAAAGATAGCTTCCTTGTTTTCTGTTTTGACCAGATAGTAAATATTTTAGGCTTAGCAGGCCATAAGGTCTCTGTTGTGATTACTGTGGACGTATGTGAATGAATGAGTGTGGCTGTGCTCTTTATTTATAAAAATCATGCCCACAAGACTTTTTTGTGGACCCCTGTCCTAAAGTATAAAAATCATATGTTCTAAGAAAAAAATATAGAGCTAATGAATGTTGCTAAGTACATTTAATCCTTGCTCTCTCTCTTCACCCTACCAAGATGTATTTCTGTTTAATAGTCTGAAAAGGAAAAAAAGGCAAGTGTGGTAAAGCAGAGATGGAGTGAATGGTAGGGGGCTATTGCATTGATTTGATGAGATAATAATGCTAACTTCTTATTGCAATGAAAAACATATTTTATATGTTTTTATACACTATGTACATGTATATACATATATACATGTATCTATGTATGTAAAATATATATATCTATGTATGTACATTATATATGTATGGAAATGTCTTGGGTTTTATAACTACAGGACAATATTCAATCTGGTCATGTTAAAAGCCCACTAGCAAGACTTTCTTAGGAGTGCCTGCTGTCACTGTCGGTAGACTCCAGGAATCTCAGGGTTCGATGAGTTCTCAGTTTATCTAGTATAGCCCTCCCTATTGTGTGACTTCTGAAATCATCCAGCAACCAGCCGTGCAGACCCTATTTCATCCATCCATCCATCTAGCAATGAGAGGCTCACTTCCTCCTGAGGCAGCTCATTCCTTGAACGATTCTTTAAATGATTTTCTTTGTATTAAGTCCACATCTGTATCTCCTCTCATCACTTCTATAAGGAAGTCATTCCCAACTCCCTAACTTGGTTGAATTCCTCTATTTACATGGCTTCCTGTGACCGGCACCTTTTCTGTGTAGAATTTGTCACCTCCGTTTGAGAGGGTGTTTGGTTAGTTACTATTCCTGTATTAGACTTTAAGCTTCAAGAGGGCAGAGATTATGTTTATTTTTATTCCCTTTTTATACCGAATGTCTAGCACATAGCAGAGTCTCAAGAAATACTTGTCAAATGAATGAATTGGTTTTTATTTTTCCCTCTATAGTTACAGAGAATAAGTACAACCCTTCAAAATATTGTACTCCTCTTAAATCTTATTTTTCCTAGGGTGAACATCTAAGGCTCCTCAGTAATTCCTCCTATTGCATAGTTTTTCATTTGTTTGTCATTGTGGTTGCTTTCCTTTGAGCAGATTCCAGTGGGGCACTCAAAACTGACAAATAGTCCAGATGCACCCTGACCTGGTTAGGGTTAGATGGGACCACCATGGCCTTGTTGTAGAGCCTGGAACTGCCATTAGCATTTGGTAAGAACATTGCATGATGTTGATTCATATGATGCATTAAAAATATTTTATCTCCTTGGTTTTATATTTCCGAGTGTTTACTGAATCCATTGGCAGTTAACAATATCAGAATGTTTGGTTTATCCAAATTCACTATATTCCCAGTTTTTCCCTTCATAACATTGGTTTAAGTAAGTGTCCTACTTACCATATATTTTTTTATATTGAAAGCATATGTGTGTGATCTTGAGTAGCATAACTGAACATAAGACAATCTTAACATTAAGGGACTTCCTTTATATTTATTGCTGGGCAATCTTCTTCCCAAATGATTTAAGTCTCCCCCACCTCACCCTTACAACAACACAGCACTTCAGCTGGTTAGAAGTTCATCTTTGCATAGTATATTCTTTTAGGATCTCATTTTCACTATATTTTGGTTTCTAAATGCCTATCAACCTGCCATGTCTGATCTGCTCCTTATTTTGGACACAGTTCCAGCTTTCCAGACCACAGCAGCAGTTTATCAGTTGCCATGCCCTGATAGATGCCCCTCTCCACCCCAGCAGAGCTACCCTTTCTGTGGGACTTGCAGTGGTAATTGAATGTCTGGGTTAGGCATCTGCTCTCATGAATTCCTTCTTTGGACTGCATTCAGCAACTGTCTAACCTCATCTCTCTCACAAACAACATAGGCCTGGAACATTGTGATCTCTCTTATTAAGAAGAGGCACAAGAAGCTTGGGCCCTGCCGCTCTGAGAGATTCCAGACCAGCCAGGGCTCTGGCGAATAGCTGACCCAGGAGTAAATGCTGGCCAACCCTTTCCCTTCTAGGCTGTGATGCATCTGATTTCCTGTCGTGTAAGGAGGACTCACAAACATTTCTATCCCAAGCTTTAGGTCCAGGGATTTCATTGCTAGTTGGACATCTCCAAATGGATTTTAAAGTGTATCGTCAAACTGAACACATCCAAAATCAAAGTCATCCACTTTCTCTCCAAATTCTTTCAAAATCATATCTTTCTGTTAACACTAATATCAGTTATCTAGTTCTTCAGACTCAACATCTCAGTCATCCTTGCCACCTCTTCATTCTCATATGTCCGTATAACCTGTAGCCTACAATGTTGAAATGCCTCTTACTTGTTTCCCCACCTCAAACTTCTCAAACCTTCCATCCATTTCATATACTGAAATCTTTCAAAAGTGTGACCACTAGACTAGAAGACCCACAAAGTTGGGGACTGTTTTTTTCATCTGTGGCTGTGTTTCTGATGCACAGAACTGTGCCTGGGGCACTCAAAAATATTTTTGAAGTGATTGACAAACTCTATAAATTTCCATGTCATGTGATTGCATGCTGAAGAACCCCCTAGCTTGGTATTCAAGCTGTTCCATGATTTAGCCCTATTCTGTTACTCAAAATCAAAGCAATTCCCCCAAATGCCAAGTCAAAAGAAGAATAAAATTACTAGACAATTTGCTCCATTAAAAGTAGCTAGAATTTTTTTTTTGTTAACAAAGAAGTCTGCTACAAAAGGCAGTAACTTTAGTAGTCCGTTGCCTAGACTGATTGATGAGCTTAAAAAAAGAAAAGAAAAAAGTATCATGACATCGTTTGGACCACTTATAGAGAGGGTACAGTTTTAATTTGGAACTAATCCAGGATGTAGTAAAATTGCCAAACTTTTTTCATGGTTTTGAAATAATGGAAATCCTTAATTTTGAATAATTTAATGGGTCAAACCAACTTAGCATTCAATAAGAAGAAATTATGGCCAATTTTGAGGTTTACTCATTTACATACAATTTAGCTCCACGAGTATTTATTTATTTAGTGATTCCTGGGTGTTCTTTTTCATAAAAGAGGTGATCTCCTTGAAACTGCTTTTTTTGCAGTTTCACGTAGAATGACGGGAGTAGAGGGCAAAATGAAAAAGGGTAAGTGAAGGGAGCCGTGTAAGGGAGGGCACTTTTGGCACAGCTGTTAGCTAATTAGTGGGGCTTTTGAATAGCAGGAAATAGCAGCAGCAAATGAAGCAAATTAGCCTCTGAGAGCTGGTTTCACAAATGGGCAGCGAAAGCGGGTGCCCATTTGCTGTGTGGTCAGAGGCATTAAGGACTCTATTCCACACAGTGTCAGCTAGTGAGGGCCTGGCATTTTAGATTTACAATACAATCATTTGGCTTAAAGTTCTCTTTCCTATTTCTGTGGAATTACTCCTGGGTTAGAGACATGTCACTCCTCCGCAGTCATTAATACCTTTAGGGTGCTTATGTCTGCAGTCTTTTCTTCCAAGATGAGGAAGTTAAGGAGCACACTGGTCTGTAAGAGCATACACAGGGCACACTCAAGTTGGGAAAATGGGGAAAGGAGGCAACACTCAAACTTCACAATTTTGTCAAGGGCCACTGGCTATCCACTCATTCATTCCATAAATAATTTTTGAACACCAGAGGGGTCTTTTTTGAACAATGTTTCACGTAGGCCAGATGTAAACTCCTATAACTCCTACAATGGATATAAACGTGTCTTAGGGTAAGGACACCAGGGGCGAGGGGGGCAGAGAGTGATGAAGTACTGTGATCCAGGGGTCTGAACCAAGGCCCAAGGAACAAGCATTTTAGCCAGTTCACCTCTTGCTGGGGGCTCTCCAATATTTTTTTTCCCTTGCGTGGGCTCAAACTTGCTTTCAGAGGCTGTACTTAAGAGTTCAAATCACAGATATGTGTGTAATGCTGATGGTCATATGCAATTTGTTCATTCATTGAACAAATATTTCTAGAGCAGCTGTCAAGTGCAGGCTCTTGGTTGGGGCATAGATCTGGTGGCTTCCTAAGAAGAGCTCTAATCCAGCAGGGAAGACAGATATGAACGGGGAATCACATGTGTGACGAGTGCTATAAAATGGTGTGCCATGAACGTGTGAAAACGGGTTAGCGGGAGGGAGGTGGGCGGACAAAAGACGTCACCACTGAGGAAGTAGCTAGATTTTTCAGGAATTTTCAGGCTGTTTGGTTTGGGGCTTTTTTTCTAAGGGCAAAGGGAATTAGTGAAAAGATTTTAAGCCAGAGAATAACATCATCATATTTGGGTTTTTAAAAAGAAGACGTTGAGTGCAGGATGGAGTGTGGGCTGGAGGTGGTGGGAGGGGTTTCTGGTGGTCTAATTAGGTGGTCACTACAGGATTTCAGGCAGAGAAAATGTTGGCATGGCCTAGCATCCTAGCAGTTAGGTTGGAGGGAAGTGGGTTGATGAGAGAGACAGTTAGGAGGGTGTAGTTTCAAGATGGGGGTCTGCCTGGAGATGGTGGTCATGAGAAAGAGGGAGTAACAGAGGCTTCCAGGCTTCCACCTTGAGCACCTGAGTGGATGGGGGTAGTACCATGTACCACTGCAGAGAACAATGAAGAAGCAGATTTAGGGGCCAGATACCTATGGGACAAGCAAATGGAAATGTTGAGTGGACATCTCTCAGCATGGGGGAGACCGTGTGCCAATAGTGGAAAAAGACCATTCCATTGGTTTCATCAGGCCACATTTTTGAAAAGCTCTCATCTCCTACTGCATCGAGTCTAATCTTTTAAGGTTGACCATTATCTGGCCACAACCGATTTGAACATGCTACCTTGATTTGGTCAGGCAGCTTTTGACCTTTCGTTTTTGGGAAGGGGATCTTGACCTCTTCAAGAATCTCATGAAAACCATGAGCCTTCTCCCTAGAAAAACGCACATACAAAGATACACATACAATTTTGCTTACAGCGACATTGGGCTCAGAGGTGAGTTTAATTCACTTGCATTTACTGGGCTGGTGGTGTACAGATCAAGTGTAGGGTGGCCCTACAGCCCGGTTTCTCCTGGGCCATCCAGACTTGCACCTGGAACCGTGGTGTTATGTCCAGTCAGTGCTCCCTTTCATTCATAAAACTATCCCTATTTGGATAATAAATTATGTGGTGACCTTTATCAGGGGCTCACAGGTCCTCTAACTCTAAACAGACCTTCTGGAGGTGCATGGACCCATGTCAGGACTCCTGTTTCCTCACCATGCTAGCCACTGCCACAATGCCTTTGCTTGGGATGGTCCTTTTACCAGTAATGCTGCTCTTGCTCATTCCCACCTCTCCAAATCCCTCTTCCTCCATAAAAGACCTACCTCAAGGAAAACCCTTTCTGAGAAGCACTTGTCTCGATCACTTTTATCTCTTCCACATCTCTACATTCTTCTTCTGAATTCTTCCCATATATCCATTCATTTGTTTATTCAAATATGGTATTGCTTTATATGATTTATCAATTGTTTCACGGGTCAATTTTATTTCTTCTGTTAGTTAATGGCAGTGTGATGAAGGGGAAAGTGCACAGGCCATTTAGCAACTGTGCCAACTTGCACAAATTACATAACCTCTCCGAGACTTGGTTTCCCCATTTGTGAATTAGATGTAATACCTACTTTGTAGGGTTGTTGAGAGAATTATAGGAAAACTGCACAGTGCCTGCCACATAGAAATGATTCCTATTACTGACTGTTAATTTCACTTATATTGGTGTCTTCTCTCTCCCCCAGGGATTCTATGACAGTGCTGAGTACTAGTTAGTGAATGGTAACATGTCAGAGGAGGCTGAAGGAGGAGTCTGTGGTTACTGATGAAATAGAAGAAGCGGCTTTGGGCACAGTAGCTAGAAAATCAAATGGATTTTGATTCTCCAGGATTTTTTTTAGTTATTATTGATGCGAGGGGGTCCTGTGTGTATGCACACATGTGTGGAAACAGTGTATGCTGCTCCCCACTTCAGCCCCAGTCCTGGTTTTCCTATCCTTGCAGTCAGGGACTTAATTTGAAATCCTTATTTTGTAGGGCTGCCTTCTTCAAACACACTGCTACAACATTCTAATAAAGGCTCATTTAACCCCTTAAAAAACTGCCTATTTTCCTTAAAAAAATTGCCAACTGATTTTTACCTACTATTTTTTGTTTACATTACACAATATATCTCCAGGAAGATTCATATTGTCACAGTAGGGTAAAATGTGCTCCTTTAACTACTCAAAAGTAGTTAAACAGACTTTCATGGTACTTGGAATGTTTTCTTCCTTTTTATTTCATTTAAATATTCTAATTCCTGAGTAAGTCCACATACTCCACCTCTCAGTCATACAAACCATTCTCTTACATTCTCTACCTTTCTCTATCATGGCAGTGCTATTTTGTAACTCTTCACAAAATCCAGTTTCTCTTTGATTTTGCTTAAGAGGAACTCAGATGTCTCCTTCCTTGCTTGCTTCCTTCCTTCTTCCTTTTTTCTATAGGGGAAAGGAACACCAAGTTGTCCCACTCTTTCCTTTGCCATTTTCTCCACTTGCTGTGTTCTGCTAGCCAATAAGTCTTTGTTCTAACATCGCTTCCCTTTCCTCTACAGCCTCCCTAGACGTGATAGTCCAGTGTAACACATGGACCGCTAATCTCAGCTTTGAAACTATATTTAAACCTTGGGAGGAGAAAGGAGAATGACACATTGTTTTCATACTAGCTTTATTTCAGAACAATCCCAATTATCGTATATTAGAAAAATCACCTTCTCAAGTTCAAGTTGACACAAGTGACCTGTGCTCTGGAGAAATACATGTGTTCTGCCAGGAACCTCAAACATTGCCAGCCAGGCAGCACACCACACTTGGCATTACCTGTTCGTGCTTGTCACAAACGGGAGCGTGTGTGCATCCTGTGCCCTCCCGAAGTTTCCTTTGAGCTCTTAGGAGAGCTGGAGATGTGGACACTTGTCATGCGCAGTACAGAGTATTCAGAAGCAATTTCACTCCAGCTTTAGGTCAATTATTTATCTGCCTTTTAATCATTTTGGTGGAAGCTTGACTTTTCATTGACATTGTCAGGAATAGGATTTCCTTTTATGTGGAAAATCTCCAACTACCATTATTAGAAATACCAGTTACAAGTGGTCACAGATGTGTTCCCTGAGTATGATCTGGAAAAAACAGAAGCAAAAGAAAACCAAACAAGCAGAGCAAAGACCAGTGTTTCTACAGCTCATGTGGAAAGGCACAAACAAACAAATGCTGTGCATGACTCTCCGTGCTTTAGTGGTGCTGGAAGAACCTTATGCCAAGTAGTGGCTTCCATGCTGGGCCAGGCTCCTGAGCACCAGGCCTTCACCGTGCGCTCTGCGGTGTCGTTAGAGACAGATGCCCCGGCCCTGAGGTGTGGGCCTTGGCTTTTGATGGTGATCTCAACGCACACAGTACACTGTTTTATTTCAATTATTTCCAATTTTCTTGGATGCTTGCATTAAAGAAACAAACGGGAGACATTTGTTCATTGAGCTGCAAAATCTTTGAAGAGATTCTTTGTTCAACATATTTGGAAATAGGGAGTGAGAGAGCGAGAAAGCGAGAGAGATGAGCTGACTTGCTCAGGCCATTTAGCTCGTCAGTGTTGTAAGCTGTGTGCTTTGCTTCTCTGCCATTCCCAGCCTTCTCCAGAGGAGGACTCTGGGCTCAAAGAGGCTTTATGGGACTAGATCCAGGACTCAGCCAGTGAGCGTAGAAGCTAGGATTGGAACCAGGTCTGCCTGACTCTGTAGTTCTCCCCCTGCACCACCTACACTGCCAAGTGCAAAACAGTTTTACCTGGGAACCAGCACTGACTCTTGACAAAAATATGAGCTAGAGATGCATAGCTTATTTATGTCTAGCCGACCTTTCCTTGTCACCTCTACATCTTTTAAATGCTACTTCCCTCCCTCCAATAACACCAAGCAGCATTTGTGAGTGTTTAGCATGTGTCAGAAACTCCATCAAAGTTACTTGTGTTAAATTACCTGTATTAAGTCTTTTAATCATTACAGTAACCCTTTAAGGAAGGTACTATCTTGTCTCTATTCTACACTCAAGGAAACTGAGGCTTAGAGAGGCACACATCTTATGCAAATGAGTGACAGGACTGGGATTTGAATCTAGTAATGTGGCTTCATGTTCTTAACCATTTCACAATACCTCCTCCCATCTCCTCTTTTCATCTCCTCTCCCTCGTCCACTACTTATAAGTCTGTGGCCATCCCACCTGCACCTTGCCTTCAGCCTGCCCTCTCCAGCAGTACTGCATATCCAGTGGAATGAATCTGCCCTGCTCCTTCAGGTTCTCAGGTGCCTGGAACTGATCTGATTTGCTTATTCCACAATAATGGCTAAGGATACATGGGAGGAAATTAGCGGTAAGAGAAAGGAGGGAAAGACTTTGGAAGAGAAGGCATTGATATATTTATTTATTTGTCACTCAACAATTTCATTGAGCCTTCACTAGGTACAACACATTGTTCTCGCCACATGTTGGAGGGGATACAAAATGATTCTCAAC